>NW_019392658.1:1831892-2080019 GCF_000648675.2 Cimex lectularius | reverse complement strand
ATTTTCAGAGAAATGTTTAGATTAAAAGATATCACGATTTTCCGACGCCAGGACGTGATATCTTTCAAAATCGATAAAAAGCGAAATTACTCTGAAATGGTTGAGAATCGGACCATGGACAATATGAACTTTTTTGTTCATTTTAGGGTGAAGAATCTACTGGAGAAGTTTGTAGCACGAGTAGCAATTCACCCTGTATATAACCCACTACTACAGACACTATGACACCAGCAGATACTTCTTACCCATGGATGGGTTCTTCTGTTGGATTCAATTGGCTCACAGTATGCTGAAACTCTCATTAACAACTGCTAATTATAAAAAACATTTACAAACAATTATTACCTTAGCTAAAACAATGCATATCAAGAAATATTTATCTAATACTAACTTTTTAATTACTTTTATCAGCTTATTCTTAATTTTATAAATACTCAATTAATTATACACAATTTTTTCGAAATGGAAAATTTGTGTCACAGGCGGGATTCGAACCCACGACTTTCGGCTAAATACGCCGCTGCTCTACAGCTGGAGCTATCGTGACTTCGATCGCTTATACGACAAGACTCCCATTTCGACTCTCCGGTTTATTCCAATTGTAAGCAAATCGCGGCTTCATATAGAAACACTTTTATTAACGATTGTGCTACATTAGCGGGACGATTCACTGGTGCGAATTTTTTTGATATTAATACTAACTTTTTTATTACTTTTATCACCTTTTATCGAAGTTACAGTAGCTCAAGTGGTAGAGTAGTGGCGTATTTAGCCGAAAGTCGTGGGTTCGAATCCCGCCTGTGAAACACATTTTTCATTTCGAAAAAATTGTCTATAATTATTTGAGTAATTATAGAAATATTTATCGATAGGTTGCTAGTAAAAAGAATAAAAAAATTAAGCTCAAAAGAAGCAGCAATCAAATTCAGCCACTCCACCCCAATTGAATCATTACGTTTTCGTTGCTTGCCGTACATTGGTGAACAATTAGAAAAAGTAAGTAAAATTTATAAACGAAAAGGTTTAAAAATAGCTCTTAGAGGTAGGTGCTTATATAGAAACAACCTCTCAAAACCTACAGAAGAAGTTGACAACTTGTCAAAAAGCGGGTTTACAAACTTAATACCAATGAGTGCGATATTAAATATAGGACAAAGAAGCAGAGAAATTAAAAGGAGAGTTAAAGAACCATTGCGTAAATCGAACAAATATTCCGAATCTAAGGACCATTTAAATGAAACAAAACACAATTCCAATTTAAATTTAAATCCAACACTGTTACACTGTTTCAACAAAAAGAGAGAACTAGATTAGTTTGAGAAATTGGAAAGAAAAAAAAGGTAAAATTAAAAATGGAGACAAATGTATAATTAATATAATAGAATTTGATTTATCTCCCGTTTTAAACAAGTTCTTAAATAATATTTGACCTACAAATTAATCATTAAAAATTATTTTCTCTTCTTACAGTTATTGTTAGGAAAATATTGAGTTATGTTGTAAATCACGTTTTTCGCACTTTCAAAATTGATCATCAAAAACCAGCTCACCAAGTGGGTTCTTATTCAAAAGAATTCATGTCTAGAGACGTGTTTGTAGCTCTTTCAACCTGATGATGTGCGTTAAATGCTTGAAATACAGATCGTTGCAAATAATAAATGGAGTGAGTGGAACAATCATATACATACTCACCTCACCTTCATCAATTCTAATTTATTTTTTCTTTCTAAAGGTTTTTTTTTTTAAATTGAATATTAGCAACTATTAATCCATTTACGTTTTAGTGGTCAATTGACCAAGTTACTTCTTTCAATTTTATTCTTTCTATGTAAGGTCTTGGTTGAAATAAAAAAGGCAGTGTCACGAGCGGGATTCGAAGTTCGGGAAAGTTGGTGTCCGAATGGATCGAAGTCCGATAGCTCAAGTGGTTAAAGCAGCGGCGTTTGAGCCGAAGGTCATGGGTTCGAATCCCGCTCGTGACACTGACTTTTTTATCCCAACCAAGACCTTACATCGAAAGAATAATTAATTGAAAGAAGTAACTTGGTCAATTGACCACTAAAACGAAAATGGATTAATATTTAATAAATAAAAGAAGTATCACTTCACTCAAACAGCTCCCTGTGGCCATTTCATAATTCGCTGAGAATCCAATCTTCATTACACGACATTTGAAAAATGACAAAAAAAAGGGAAAATTCGAACGGTTGTAGGTTGAGACGGAAAGTTGGTGTCCGAGAAGATCGAAGTGAGGATAGCTCAAGTGGTAGAGCAGCGGTGTATTTAGCCAAAGGTCGTGGGTTCGAATCCCGCTCGTGACACTGACTTTTTTATCCCAACCAAGACCTTACATAGAAAGAATACTATGTATAATTTTGGTAAGATGTAGTATTGACCGAGAGTAATTGAACAATACAAAAAATAAATTAAAATAAAAAACAAACAATCTGAGTGGAGAATCTACCCATTTTTAACACTCCAAATGAGGTAGATTATATCAAACTTCACTATCTTCACTAGATAGGAGATCTATGGGCCATCGCCTCTTTAGCCTACGTGGAGGGTTTGAGGGGAACGGCGGGACGAGAGCTGTCGGATGAGTAGATTAATGTTGACTGGGAGTGATTTGTGCAACTTAACGATATCTGGATGGAAGGTAGGAAGGTAGCCTAGCCAATTTATTTCTAAAATCAGGTCATCAACGACCAACTACCCAAGAGTGGCGATATTGGGGGGCAACCCTGTCGTATTATTATCAATGATTTATGCCCAAATTCGTCTCCATTTTCTCGAATTAATTCAATCAGCCATTATTAATCTTATTGGAATAATGTAATGATAATTAAAAGTTTAAAAATCGCCTTGTCTTCTTTTGTGATTCTATTTTATTAATGTTTTATTTCCAACGTTGACGCACTTTACAATGGGGGACAATGGCGTTGAATTTCATCACAAAATGAACAATGAACTGTCATTTATCAATTTCATTACAGAGACTTGTTACTCGCCGTTAGCCAGGCATTTCAAAATATGAGTGAGGCAAAATTTCTGTCACATACACTACTATTAATATTATTACGTAGGTGGATTTATATAAATTTTACTCCAGCAAAGCTGACATCCGTTTGTCTCAACGTCCAACATAAAATTAACTATTAAATTTAAATTGAATTAATTATAACTAACGAAGTCAGACGGAATGTAGTCATGTTGAGATGTCATTTCATCTAGACAAAGCAATCCATTATAACATAACAAATGAGGAATGATTTGTTTTTGAAAATACCCGTCTCTGGATTAATACAAACATACGTACTTCATAATTCCTTCCGTATTCCAATATACCAAAAACTATTCTTTAAAGGATTTCGACCAAACCCTGGCATTGGCCTAATTGAAAAGTGATGGATTAACTGGAAGTCGTAATAGGGTCTTTTTAACCCAGTCCTTGGGTAATAGGATGCTGCTGATGTGCTTACAACAAACCAAATACTGTCTTGAATCAATTTGATAAATCTCTCTGCATCATGGGCAGAATGAATAATTAGGTTGTACATGATGTTTGTAATTATTAAACACAATTATAAACAGGACGACTTTTGGCTGTTCTTAAACATTGACATATATTACTCATTTGGAGTAGGAGGTTTGTGGCATGGGCGATCGAAGTCACGGTGCTCAAGTGGTGGAGCAGCGGCGTATTTAGCCGAAGGTCGTTGGTTCGAATCCCGCTCGTGACACAAATTTTTCATTTCGAAAAAATTGTATATAATTAATTGAGTAATTATATACTTAAGAATAAGCTGATAAAAATAATTAAAAAGTTAGTATTAATCTAAAATCACACCTGTGAATCGTACACAGTCCCGTTAATGTAGTACAAAAGTTAATAAAAGTGTTTCTATATGAAGCCGCGATTTGTTTACAATTGGAATAAAACGGGGAGTCGAAATGAGAAGTTTGTGGCATGGACGATCGAAGTCACGGTAGCTCAAGAGGTAGAGCAGCGGCGGATTTAGCCGAAAGTCGTGGGTTCGAATCCCGCCTATGATACAAATTTTTCATTTCGAAAAAATTGTGTGTAATTAATTGTTTCATTATATTACTCAATTACACAAGATGTAAACGTATTGTTGTCTTCTTCCCTTGCTTACAGTTTATTTAATTCTTTATTCCATGTTTGATTGAGAAACCTTTTACAACCTCCTTTAACCATTCATCATTCTATTTGGCAATTATTTTATGATTTCTTTTTTAAAAACTGAGAAAGGTTGGATAAAAGTGAATAACATCATTATAAATTACCTATGTAAACTGAAGTCAAAATTGGAACTGACAGACGATTATAGGGTTGATTAAATAAGTAATGACCTATAAATACATTAAAAAACTATTACATGTGCTTTAACAAGTGGCAAATTAGATCTAACAATTCTATCTCTGAGGGAATTCTATTTTCTTGTTGTAAGTCTAGCATAATAAGCTTTGCCAAAAGAAATATTTCATTTAGAGTAGATTTTATCATTAATGTGCAATCCAATATTAAACGAAAAAAATTTCGTTTAATATATCTAAAAAGAAATATCAATATATTTTTTTAAATGGCGGATTAGACCCAATAACAGTAAATCGGAGGCAGTTTTATTTAGTCCTTGTCGGCTATCAAAATGAGATTTGTCAAAATAAATAACTCACCTATACCATTAATGAAGAATGGTACATTGGAGTACATTTTGATAAAAAACTCAATTTCGGATAGTTAATAAACAATTAAAAGGCCATGGCCACCATAACTTTAACCATAACCAAGTTTGCAGAGTCTAAACACTAGATATAAAATTAATTAATTTATGAAATGTATATACAACCTTTGGTTACTTATGGTGCTCTAGCCTTGGTATCCATATGTAAATCAAAGTGTAGAAAATTCCAAGTAGTCGAAAACGTTGCTTTAAGAATAATTAGTGTGTTTCCACGATGGATTCCACTAAATTCTATGCATATTGTTATTTATTAAATTCATTAGAGTACTAATCTTTATGTAAGATATTGGTTGAGATAAAGATTAATTAATTGTTATTTATATGCCAAGCAAAACAACCTACACTTAAATGGTCATTAAATGCTTTTTAAAATACTCCAACTATAACCACAAAAGACCAAAACGCATAATGTTTGTATTAAAGACTCTTTAATGTGTAAATGTTATTTAGGTTATAGTTCTACAATTTTTTATTAGTGAAATTATTTTTTAAGTTTTACAACTATTTATGTATTAAGTTTTTATATATATTTACTTATGGCTTTTGTGCTTTGACTTGTATTAAAAATATTGTTCCCCCGTGAGTGTAATGTTAGAGAGTTTAGATTGGCGCCAAATAAATCAGTGTTGCCAATACACGTGGAGAAACAGCAGGAATAACACTGGGCCCGCCGATTTCCTGCTAACGTTACACAAAATTGCTAAAGTTGGCATTGCTATGAAGAATTTTGGACAAAAAAGGATTAATAATGAATGGTGAGTTTCGACGATGGACTTCAATAGATTTTCTGCATACTGTTCTTAACACACCAAGCATAACCTACGCTTATACCGTGAATGTGTTATTAAAAAAAGTGTTTTTTAAAGGATTTTTTTTCTTTTTCCTAAAAATCCTATTGAATAGAATAACCTTAAAATCCAAGTTATAAGGGATTATGAACCATCAATCAATTGCAAGGTTGTCACCTACGTCTTGCCTCATCCGATTCCTTACGGGATTGTATCTTTCATACCCCACGTCTCGAATTTATACGGAGGACGAAGACGAAGTCAAAAAGCTCCGAGATTTTTGGTTGTCTTTGTGTATTGATTTCGCTACGTCCTGGGGAAGTGGAGGGTTTTCTTCTGTCGGTTGTTGGGATTCCTGGCCCAGTGCCGAATGAGGGTTTACGGAGCTCAAAACTCTTGCCGGAACTCGTGTGAGGGATGCCATCGACGGGGACAATCGAACTCTGATGTAAAAGGCGTTTGGGTCTTTTCTGAGCTATTTTAACAACATCTAAGTCAGTTTTAAACTACATTTAACTGTTATAAATATGAAAATCAATCTGCCATTTCAAAAGATTTATATTTGTTTAGCCAAGAAAAAAAATAATGAGCCGTCCTCTTTATTATCCTAATGATAGGGTAATAGTATACTGGATGACATTTTAAAACTGATGAAGTAATCAGTGACTGTAAACTGCTGTTAAGTATGCAAATCGCAAAATAAAAAAACCTACAAAAATTAGGATAGCAATGCGATCCGATGTCTTTAGATTTTAAAATGTCAAGAGAAAATAAATTTAATTTTTTGTTATTATTGTCTAATTAATTATGAATATTGAACTGATGGCCCGATACGGTGAATTCGGCAGAATAAAAACTCTGCTAAAGAAAGGCACAGGTAAATTTCAAATAGCCAGTGTTAATCCGAAAATCACACATTTTGGGAAGCCTGACCCTGGATTATTCAAATGCAAACACAGTTTAGGACAACGGGTATAAAAGCAGACCAAATGAAATTTGATATAGTTCTCAGCACCGTAGGAACAGAATAATTATCACGGATCACAGACTTGTTACTTGATTTGAAGCACAGACAAATATGAAACAAATAAAAAGCAGGCTGATTAATGTATTGACATATAGAGTCATAAAAATTAAAAAAAAAATATTAACAGACTTCCATATAGGCCACAGGCAGCTGTCACAGTTACTAACAGACATGAGAATCCTCTCACAAAAACAAGTCAAAGACGATTTCCACATATGGGTACAACGTTTTTGTAAAATGCAAGCTATTCTATCAGTTCACAACGAACCCCTTCCAAAAATAACAGCAATGGGAGACAAAACGTGGCAACTTCGACCACCGACATCTTTCCAATTGCTCCAGGTTTCTTATCGCAGGTGTAACACGACTTCGGAAATAGAAGAACTAAAGAAACAAATCGCTGGACTGGAACTTAACCCCTTCTGCAAACATCCACACTTACGCCACCAAACCTGTTCTAAATCATGAGAGTACGTACAGTACTTGAATAGTCCAGACAGGAAAGGCCTTTATTATTGTCATTTTAATTGAGGAGGAGAAGCTAGAAAATGCGAACCAACCTGTTTATTTATTGCTGACCCTAGTGTCTATACGTCACGAGGTTCACCCACCCCGTTGTTTGGCTCTGGCTTGCTAGTGTCTCCCTTAAGCCAGATACGCTCCGATGGAGCCCTCGACAGCTAGGTCATTTCAGTCGCAAAAGAATACAAACTATAATCTAGCCTAATATTAATTAAATTAGTTAAGTCAATCGCACAATTAAATACATTTTTTTTCCTTGGCGTTATGAACTATGCATATTAGCCATGTGACAATTCATATGTGTGATCAAATTTGGGGGGGTTATTGTGAAAAAAGGGCCAGAGGCGACGGTGGGAATCGAACCCACGACCGCGGCGTGAGAGTCTCCCATGCTAACCACTCGGCTACCGCGGTCCCCTAATTAAATACATTCATTCATATAAATATATTCTTGCATTACACTCATTCTGATTAGTCGGCGGAGTACTCGATATTGATCCATCTACCTACACACATTATTAAATTAGGGTCGGTGGGGTACTTTTATAAATATTTCGCCATCGACCTAAACACACACACACACACACACACACACACACACACACACACACACACACACTGCTGGAAGGGTGATGGTGACGCTATATTTCACCATCACCCCTCACCACTCACACTAATAAATACACGCATTCAAACAAAACACATAAAATATAATTATTATATACAGTAAAAAAGCCCACGTCCTCTAAAAAACGGAACAGTGAAGCCAGAAAATGATTGCTTTGCTCGAGAACCATTTATATCTGGCGGTATGCGCAACGTTTTTCAGCATAAGTGGCACCTACGCGGCCTTTATCCCAAAAGCAGGTGTCCGTGCGTCAACCGAGTATGGCCAATCCTCAATCGGGTGAGGACGATCCCTCGTCTTCGGCTCAGGTTCCCTAAGGGCCATCTACCGGTCGCACAATTCGCAAGAGCCTCTCAGACGACCCCGCCCACTGACGCTCCCATCTATCTTTTATCATGCTTTTTACAACGAGATGATCGTGATGGCCCGATTGGAGGGTAGCTTTCGCCGCCTCGTCCGCATTATTGGTTACCCTCCAGGCCGACATGTCCGGGAACCCAGATAACAAACAGCGTTTTTCTAAGGTGTGTCGTTCAAAGGCTCATATCCCTAGGCGTATTTCTCTAATAACAACTCGAGAAGAGGGTCCATAGACAACCTGTCTCGTATAGCCCAAACAGAGCTAAGAGAGTCGGTACATATGAAGAAGGCTGAGCTTTCCTCATTCCGCACGGCACCGTGAGCGTGTCAAAGACCTACAGCTCCGCCGTGCATACGCTACAATGAGAAGCCACTCCTTCGCTATACACGGCTGTCACCACGTAATCGCCGGTCTTGGGCCTGTCTGTAAAAATAAGACGAAAACCTGCGTATCTATTTGTAAGTTCAAGGAACTCAGCTACGTAGATGTTTAGCAGGATACACGACTTGGGCAATCCTTTTTTTTTTTTTTAAATAGTTCCTACTCACAGTAAGTTGTTTTCCAATGATCCGGATTTCGAGCCCCTTAGCTCATCATCAGGTTGAAGGGTCTCTCGACATGAATTGCAAAAGTGAAACCGCCGATACCCCCGCCAACGCGACGTTCCAATAAGTAGCTGGTTTTTTAATGGCGCTCAATTTGAACGTGCGAAAAACGGAAATTATAACCCAAGTAAATATTATAATGGTAAATACTGGAAGAAATTAATCATAAATTAGTGATTAAAGATAAAAGATACAAAATTAGAATAATACCTTAATGTTATTAAATTATTATAAAAATAATAACAATTAAAATAATAAATTTAATTATGTAGACGTTGAATATTATTTATGTACATATTTAAAATAGGAGGTAGATCAAAATCTATTATATTATTAATGCATTTATCTCCATGTTTAATTTTACATTTTTTAATATCAAATTTTTGAAAATCTAGTTCTCTCCTTTCGTTAAAACTATGTAACACTGTTGTATTTAAATTTGAATTGAAATTATGTTTTGTTTTCGTCATTTTATGATATGTGGTTATAATTCATATTTTTCTTTGAGATGGACGACACTCCAACCATAAGCATAAAAGATCATAACACATAATCTTCGAATTAAAGAATCGATAAGATTCATATTTGAAAATATTATGTTTATGTTGGTATGTTATGCGTATATGAGTTTTTTTGTATGTTTGTATACTTTGCACTTCTGAGTGCAGTCGAGGATTAGTGAGCACAAGTGTTTTTTTTTGTTTTTTTCGCACCCATCAAATTTCAAAAATTCTGATTCCACTTCATACCGTTAATCAGAGATAACAATTATATCATGAAAAACAAAGTTTATTATAATTTAAAGAACAATTTGTCATCTGATTGTAAGTGTGCACACGTTATCGTTTATACTTTATATCCCTAAAAGACGCAATAAATCCCAATAATAATAGCATGTGATGATGTAATAATGATACGTGAAGTAACTAGTGGTTCACACAACCTGCAATTATTTTCATGTTTCAAATTGAACAGGGAGTCAAATTTAGACGGTCGTGTTGCCAGCTCCAGCACGTGCTTTGTGAATCAAAGGTTATGCTATATTATAGGAAATTTAATGCTCCAATCGATCGAAAATACCGTATTTGCTGGATATGATATTAATGAGGTCACATCTTAAAATATATTCATAAGCTGTTATATATTCATATGAATGATTTTATCTGCGATTTGGCTTAAACCGACAGACTAAGTTCTACAACATTTATATACATGCAAATATTTATGTCTATGTACGTGTGTATATTATGTACATGTGTATATAACATGTGCGTATATATGTATTAATCACTTCGAGAAGTAGTCTTTCTTTAATGGAACAATAAATCGGGAGAAATGGTAGAAAATTATTGGCCTTTCATTACTGCCTTATGACGTGATAAATGAACGAAAAGAGGAAAGAGGCGCGGCTGTTGGCCATTGTTTTGTTCTCTTTGTGTAAACGGCAACTGAGCGGAACAGACGACATAGTCAGAAAGTATGGTCACCTCGACATTCACCTTTCTGCCGTAAAACCATTCCACCAAAGGCAATATAACGGGGGTCAGAAACGGACAAGAGGAAACGAGAATTCTTTTTCACGTTACTCCAGCTTTAAAACATTCTGTGGGAGGAGGTGGAAATGAAACTTTGCCAAAAGACAGTCATATCAATCATCAATTTCAACCCTTGCATTTAACAGAAATATCCGAGTAAAGAAAGTTGAAATCACCTAGTGTTTATTTTTAATTTAAATGAATACGTATTTATCTTTTGTTTAATGTCAGGACGGCGATACTTAAGTCATATTGATTGGGTTACTTAAAGCGATACTCTCCTCCTATAATTTTATAGCACAAACTCTTTCTTTATTACACAATTCAATTGCTACCTAAAGACCGTTGTAATAGTATTTTCTATTCAATTCCCTGCAAACTTAAAACTATTATTATCCAATAGGTTACTTATTGGTTAGATATTTTTTCGTACTTCTGTTATCCGATATAATATCCGATTTAATGAAACTTTATAGGGGATGCTACGTGTCCAAACAATCTAACCAATTCTACCTAAAGAAAAAAATATGTTGCTTAGTGTGTGTGTTTATATATATATATTATACATAAGTGTATTGGTTTTCTTACATAAGATAAAAAATATTATGCGGAAATGAATTAAATTATTTTTTATACATGTATATTTTTCCGTCAAATTAACATTTTTTTCTGTCAAATTATCTTCTTTTATATCAAATTGCCCATTTTAGCATCAAATTTCCTCGTTTTAAATGAAAATTAAACCTTTTTATGTTTAGGTTAAGTCTTTTGAACTTCAAATTAACCCTTTTTAAGGTATTAAAAACGAACCAGATGGCATGAAATAAGCATGTAATGTACTAAATGACCCTTAGCGGTTGAAGGCAAAAAAAAAATGTAATGTAAATGGGGTGTCCTTTTTAGATGGCCCGGCTGAATTTCTCTTGCATCAATGACGCTATCACAAAAACAAAAAATACGTGTTTGATATTTTTTAGTTTAGTTTCAAATTTTTAGTTTTATTTGAAGAAAATTTATATAGGGTACCTCAGGCCTAGTTCGGCTTTAAAATTCCAAATACGACCCTATACATCCTGACACATAATTTAAAACGAATTTTCACGCTGAAAAGAATGGTGCAATCGGATTTTAAATTGGTCGGTAATGGCGAAAAGTTTGAAAAAAGTCAGCCATTTGGTTGTTATTTATTTATCACATTTCAAGCAAAGAAATGGGTGCGGGGCATTCAAGCTGGCGAATCATTCTTTGTCGTTGTTGCAGAGGAACATCATCTCTAGGGTTGGTAAAACCTGCCTCAAAAACTGAACACCATTTAAATTATTTTCGTAGAACTAAGGGTTAATTAATTTATTTTCGAGAAGTCCACACCAAACGTTGATATTGTGAACCACCTGATGATGACAAGAGGCGAAATTCTCGGTTTTTCCTCTGCCCACGTTTTACTATGCCATTAGAGGTGAACTTGGAGTCATCAGTCCATAGGATGTATGGAAGAACGTTTTCTTCAGCCTCCCAAATCGATATTTGTGCAAGAAACATTAGTCGCCTGTCATGAACAGAGTCACGAAGTCCCAGGACAAGATGAGAGCGATACGGGTTAAAATTGTAGTTCGGAATACACCTAAAACCAAAAACCATTCCAATATTTCGGAGAGAGGAATTCTCGAACTTACAGAAAAATGTGTGGTGTTTAGTGACCGTTAGTTTATGATTATTCGGAGATCGTGAGATGCGGTCTGGTATGACGTAGGTTTTAGAAAAACATTTTCTTTATCGTGCCAACGTTTCGATCTTTATTGAGATCATCTTCAGGGTCTGGGATTTATAAACATTGTTTAAATTTTACAAATACATGTAGGATGTGAGAAAATGAATTTATACAATGCTAGAAAATTTNCACGATAAAGAAAATGTTTTTCTGAAACCTACATCACACCCGACCGCATCTCACGATATCTGAATAACTATCGATTAACGGTCACTAATCTCTACACACACGTAAACAATTGAAATTAGACTAAAAAATATTAAACACGTATGTTTTTTTATAGCGTCATTGTTTCAAGAGACATTCAACCAGGCCATCTAAAAAGGACACCCTGTATATTCCATATATATAATCATCACAAAATACCAAAATATTACCTTCGCTCTCCGTCACATCAATCTACCTCCATTCTATTATAACCTCACCCCTTACTTTTAAAGACATCATCTGCTACTTTGGGCTGTTTCTAGAGAAGCGACTGACCTGGAATCGTCGTACACGACTTAAACCGTCAGAACTGATCGAACAATACTGATTACTTAAAATACTACTAGACAACAGAAATGCTCGTCAACTAACAAATACTCACATACAACTTAACAAATATGGACTTCAAAAAAAGCTATCTCTAATCTCTACGTACCAATAATTTTGTACACTTATCTCTTCTCAAGAATCCTCCTCGACGTCTAGTAAAGACAGTTACCTCAAATTAAATGATAACAAATAATCGTCTCATCATCAAGAAGAGAATTTCGCACAATTTTATTTTAGTGGGATTTTCAACAGTTTAATTTACTTCTGCAAATGATTTTTTTAATATATATTGTCACGAGGCGCTAGCGGTCGCCTAAGGACACGTTTAGGTGGGACAAATGCCCCCTTCAATCACAGAAGGTAGGTGAATCAAATTTCGTGCTAATAAAGACTCGGCTCCTGATCTCTGCTTCTCTAATTCTCCGTTTTCCGCGTTTAGTGCCGCTAGATGAGTTACAAAATTTTGTTGTATTTTATCTAATGTGTCCGTTAATGATTTCTTTAAGGAGCTAAATTTATCCTTAATATTTTCCCCTATTTTTAATTTGAATTTTTCTAGATCGGCCGTTAATAGTGTGTCCGGATTCTGGACTGAACATGCGGTACAATTGAAAAATTCACTACGGGGCATGGGCATTTTAATCCATTTTTCCCTACTGCGGATTTTGGGTTCACATTCGAAGTGGTAGAACTTACCACATTTGTGGCATTTAACGGACTCGCTCGTGACTGCGTGATCGCAAGAATTGCACGGAACTTTGGGGACAGCACCCTGTTTTTGTGTTGATTCTGGCTCGGTAGTTTTTATTTGTTGCTGGGACATTTTTGGGTAGTAATAAGGGGTATTTAGGCACAAAATATATTTATAAATTTAAAATTTTATAGAAATTTACTTTTACCTCCTGAAAAAAAAATTTTTTTTTCTAAGCCAGACAAAGTTTGGTCAAGTAAGTTTTGGTGTATTTAAATTTATCTCTGCTACCAGGGTAGAAAACTCAATTAATATTGCGTATAGGGGCACAAAGTTTTAAAACTTCTACGCAATCGACGTGTCAAACCTGCAAAAACCTGCAGGTTACAAGGAAAAAAATTCTACTGGGGACTCAAAATTTTTTGCTTTTCTCTTTTCTATGGCAGGGGATCTTTCCACGTTCAAGCTACTAGGTGTTAGCTTTGCCGTGAACCACGCTCTTCTACCAATATAAAGATTTTGTTTATAGTGTGTCCAGATATAAATTATTTTAAATTTTTCGTTTTGCTCGCTGCAATCTCAATCTGTAACTACAGAGTTTCTTTAGTTTTCAAATGTATCCAGGAAGAAAATCAATGATAGACGTCTTCTCTTAAAAGAAGAAAAGTTACATTGATAAGTCACAAGAAGCACCGAATCCTTGAAACAAACGGAATGTGTATCGGAAATTGAGGAACACTTGCTCTTGGCGGTATTTCCACCTAACATTTATACATAGGACAAAAAATTACGCCATTACAACCCCCTAGGCACTTGGCAATAAAGTTGAAAGAGCTTTTAAATGAAGCTTCGTGAAAATAAAATCACCTTAGATTCTATCTTACTTTTAATCTGCCACTTTCGTGATTTCTACGCCGTAATAGAGTTCAAGTGCAATTATAATAATAATAATCGCATAATCCTTGAGCTGGACAATCAGGAAAACAAGTAATCTACACAACAACATGCACTGATCACTACAGCGCTCAATAAAAACGCACATAAATGGACTTTAGTGGATTTTTATCCCAGGACTTGATTCACTGAATTTGCAGTTTACTGGGACCGATAAGTCAAAAACGAAAGATTTTTCGTATCTAAGTGAGGTATAGTTTATAATTATAACTTTTTTTTTTGAAACAGGAGAGACATTTGATTACGAATATTAAAATCGATGAAAGAGCGTAAAGTTTAAAAAACACACACAACATTAAATTAGCGCATATTTAAGCTTAATTAAGCGATAGAACACCTAAAACCCAAAAATATTCTGTTTTTGTATTCAAACATATTTCTACAACAGTTCACTAGTGGTCAGAATGGATTTATTTGTTGTTCTCGATTATCTCGCAACCGTTAATCGAATTTCGTGGGTGTACGTTTAAAATTTGCATCGCTCTAAAACTTCTGTAAGGGACACCTGTTTACTGCTTCATAATTCACGATCCTATCGTGCAATATACCCTGCCAACAAACAAGGGATGTTCTACGGTGCGATGCTCGCCGTACTAAAAGGATTATCAGCACATGGATTTTGATTCATGTGTTGAACTATGTTGGATTTACCTCACTACCTAATCGCCCAATTTATATGGCAGTCGAGCTACGGATTAAAATACACTCAAAGGCAAAAAAACCGGACACTTGTATTTTGTTGTCTAATCAAAACTTTATGTTTTTTATCGTCATAATAATTAATTACGACATACTTATTTAAACGAGATCAGAAATTTATATTACGATAGTTTGAAAGAAAATTCTCCAAAACATCGAAAAATCATTAGTGATAAATTAAAATTTAACTTACAGTTTTTTATCTGGTTTTGCTCTTATAACACGTATTACCTCCTCTGGCCTCGCGGAGGGCCTTATGTCCCCTAGCCATCTAGGAAATAGGAGATAGGTTTTCGTCTTATGCAATAGTATCCCATTCTTCTACAAAAGCTTGAAGCTGTGCAACACTCGTTGGAACGATGTCTAAAGCGGGGAACACACCCGATGCAACGCTATCCGACGCTACCCGACAAATCCAAAGTCCAATTTTACATAAGATTGTATTACCCCGTGCACACCTGCCCGATGCCACGCAACGCAACCCTGCTCTACCTTCTGCGATCTCCACTGTCCAGATTTTCATCGGGCAGCATGAAGTACAGTCGAAGACAAGAGAACCGGACACTCATATTTTTATTTCAAACTATACGTATTATTGTCGTTATATTAATTACAACATATTTATTTTAATATAAAACAAATTAAGAGGGTTCAAAAATGTATTAGTTTTTATTTAAAAAAATTAATTTTAATGATTTGGTAGAAAATTGATCAAAACACCGGAATATCCTTTATTCATAGCATGAATTTAAGTAACAATTTATTACATGGATTTGCTCATAAAATTTAACTAAAATTAATTGCACGATTTTGGTCATAAAATGTAACTAACAATTTATTTAATGGATTTTCTCGTAGAATTTAACCAACAATTTATTTAATGGATTTTCTCATAGAATTTAACTAACAATTTATTTCATGGATTTGCTCATAAAATTTAACTAACAATTTATTTCATGGATTTGTTCATAAAATTTAACTAACAATTTATTTCATGGATTTGCTCATAAAATTTAACTAACAATTTATTACATTGTTTTGTTCGCAAAATTTAACTAACAATTTATTACATGGTTTTGTTCGTAAAATTTAACTAACAATTTATTACATTGTTTTGTTCGTAAAATTGAACTAACAATTTATTACATGGTTTTGTTCATAAAATTTAACTAACAATTTATTACATGGTTTTGTTCATAAAAGTTAACTAACAATTTATTGCATGGTTTTGTTCATAAAAGTTAACTAACAATTTATTACATGGTTTTGTTCGTAAAATTTAACTAACAATTTATTACATGGTTTTGTTCGTAGAATTTAACTAAAAATTTATTAGATGGTTTTGTTCATAAAATTTAACTAACAATTTATTACATGGCTTCGTTCATAAAAGTTAACTAACAATTTATTACATGGTTTTGTTCATAAAATTTAACTAACCATTGATAACATGGTTGTGCTCATAAAATTTAACTCACAATTTATAACATGGTTGTGCTCATAAAATTTAACTCTCTATTTATTACATGGTTTTGTTCGTAAAATTTATCTAACAATTTATTACATGGTTTTGCTCATAAAATTACACCATTTTCGTCGAGTAGCGTTAGAACCAGACGCTCATATTTTTTGTAGTTTATTTCAAACTATGTATATGTAATTTTGTTGTTATCTTAACTACAACATGCTTATTTTAATGTAAACCAAATTAAACGAGATCAAAAATTTATGTCTTTTTATAAGAATTATTTAATTATGACGGTTAGGCAGGAAATTTATCGAAACATCGGAATTACGTTATTTAAAACAAGTAAATTTACCTAATAATGTAATACATGGTTGTGCTCATAAAATTTAAATAACAATTTATTAAAAGATTTGACTCAAAATAGTGCATTAAGAAGAAAAGAGGCGTTGGGACTGTGATACAGATTTGTGATACAAACTGTGTGACTGTACGTGACGTGCGCTTGCGTCGCATAGCGTTGCATCGGGTGTGTTCCTCGTTTAACTTGTCTCGTTATCGTTTCCCATAAGTAGTCTATAGGATTCATGTCAGGAGAACGTGCCGGGCAATTTATTGTGGTAATCTCTAATTCCTCCAAGTAGGTCGAGTTGTCACCACCTGCATGCGGTTGAGCATTAACGCGATGTTGTCCCCAATAAATGGAGGGAATGGGACCACAACTTCCAGAAGAACTCAATGTGCCTTAGTCATTTTTCTTCTCGATGCCTCTCCAGTAGTAGAAACCTGATATGGGAAATATTAAGACTAGCTATTCTCACGACGCCTTGTGATGATTTCTGAGATCACTTTACATTGCGGACTGTTTGGAGTTTACTACCTACGCAGGAAGCCGTTAAATGACGGTTTTATAGTGCGGTAAGAGCAATAAAACGATCATCTATAGCCGGAGTTCATCGCGGTCGACCATTACCTTCCCTTCGATCGAGACTTCCGGTGGCTCTAAACTGCAGTAGACCACCGTGGATTATAGAGTGCGGCACAACCACGACTTAGGCTATGTAACGTTCTTTATTAGCCAAAGTGTCTGCCCGGGCGATATCTTCTCGACTTAAAGCATTGCTGTTAAAAAAAAATTAATAAATAATTTTTTATTCAAAGTTATTTTTTTTATCAAAGAAAACAATTTAAAAACTAATTAATTCACTCGACAAGATGGCCCTCGAAAGGATGACATTGAACTAACTTGTTTTTCTTTTTTAAAGAGTGTAACAGGATTAGTAACACTATAAAGGTAGACAACAAGTTAAACATACATTAATGGCCTTATGAACTCCCTTATTACGTATTAGCCGTAGTACATATGTATTGTTTCATCATATATTATATACATAATGTTAATACATGTAGTTGGTGGAGGGGAGGATAGCGTGAAAAAAGAGCCAGGGACGACGGTGGGAATCGAACCAACGACCACTGGGTTACGAGCGGAAAACTATCACACTAACCCAACGGGCCTCTCTAGCCCCGGAGCCCCACGGGTCATGTGGTATTTTATAATAAGATCCCACTATATATTTTAAAAAATACTCTATATATACGTAGGAGTTTTACACTATATGCTTACATTTCATATCTTCTTCCAAGCCTTTTAACGCTTTAGAGAAGGATTAATTTCAAATTGAAAAGGGTTAGTTTTAAATTAAAAAGATTCATTTGAAGTTAAAAAAATTGTTACCTTCATTGCAAAATACAAAGTGTTAAGTTGAAATTAAAAGGCGTTAATTTGGTCGAAAATATCACATTTTGAAGAAACTATAGATTATTGTCATAATATTGTTGTATGTCCATTATATTTAGTGGTCTATTGGCCAAATTACCCCTTTCAATTAATTAATCTTTTTATGTAAAGTTTTGGTTAAAATGAAAAAGCCAGTGCCACGAGCGGGATTCGAACCCACGACATTTGGCTAAATACGCCACTGCTCTGACTGACTATCTCAACCTATAACCTTTCGAATTTTCGACACATGAAAAATGGCAAAAAGGAGGGAACATACGAAAGGTTGTAGGGTTGGAAGGGGAGTTGGTGTCCGAGTGGTAGAGCAGCTGTGTATTTAGCCGAACGTCGTGGGTTCGAATCCCGCTCGTGGTATTAGCTTTTTCATTTCAACCAAAACTTAATTGTTGTACGTATTTAAGTCAATAATTGTAAAACGTAATGTACAGACTGTTTTGCTACTATACATACTATACTATTGCTATACATTCTTAACATTTCCTAGTTTTTCATACCGGTTCTCTCGGATGATTTTCCTACGTTTTTCAACACAGGGATGCAATACCATCAACCACAAAGTTACGTCTGAACGGCATCCCATCGTTTATGAAGAGCAATTAAGAATCATGGTGGTCGGAGGTGGAAATCACTGCCTGACACGTTTCCCTACAATAACCAGTATGTGTTCTTTGGGATTCATATCGGAGGAACGTGCTAACCATTTAATTGTGCTAATCCCTACTCTCTCTAAGCACAGTGTACGTGCATCATCGTGACGTAGTTTAAAACAGTCACCCTTCGATACGGGGAGGACATTTTCGTATATATCTATGGAGAGAGTAAGCTGGCATTTCCAGGTACATACTACTTGCGCGATCTTGTCAATCCATGTCATAGACTGAAAGGCGTAAAACTTTTTTTTTCGATCAATACGACGATGTTATTTTAACATGTAAACTCTGGTTTCTGTCGAGGGAAGCGATTGAAATTTTCTGTACTTAATCATAAAACGTTCTACAAACGCCAATGATATTTCCTTGTCTTAGTAAATGGACGTGCCCATGAAACAGCCCCCAAAAACGATTTTCTGATAATGTACGTTGTTGCCATATAATGCAAGGGCAATATTACAAATAAATTACAATTAATTAAGGTTTTTAGTTGAGTTGAAAAAAAGTTAATGGCACGAGCGGGATTCGAACCCACGATCTTCGGCTAGATACGCCGCTGCTCTACCACTTGAGCTATCGTGACCTCGATCCACTCGGACATCAACTTCCTATCTCAACCCCACCTTATGAGTTTTCCCTCCTTTTTGCCATTTTTCATGAGGGAAACTCATAAGGTGGGGTTGAGATAGGAAGTTGATGTCCGAGTGGACGAGGTCACGATAGCTCAAGTGGTAGAGCAGCGGCGTATCTAGCCGAAGGTCGTAGGTTCGAATCCCGCTCGTGCCATTAACTTTTTTTCATCTCAACTAAGAACCTTAATTAATTGTAATGTATTAATTGGTCAAGCGGACCACGAAATTAGTGGAATTACAAATAAAATTAATAACAAAATGGAGATTAATGAATGTTACATATTTAAACATGTAAATTTGGTGTATTCTGTTATTATGTTTAGCTAAGGGTGTGAATGAAGTATGGAACCAACAACCTTCTAGGTAGCTCAAAAACAACGGGTCCTTACAGTGGGTAGAGGAGAATACATTCTGCACTTACGGTGTCACCTGCCCTAAAGAAGAGTTGACAGAACTTTTTGGGCTATGATGCATTTCCTTCTTAATAAACATAAATGACGAACATGAATTTGTTATCGGATTTTGATAGGTTCATTTCAAAAATTCCTCTTTACGTAAAAAATCTTACCTTTTTGCCGCCTTATTCTTGTTGTAAACACGATTCACTGGTGAAAACTAAATTTTGGTAAATAATAAAAGATTTTCTATTTCAATTCTATCCTATTCTAAAATGTTTTAAAGTTTTTCAGTAGGAAAAAACGTGTCTCTCCCATGAATTGCTACCCTAAGAATCATCGAAACCAAGTCTTTAGTTGTTACGACTGACATATCGGTGTTTACGATATATCAATGTCGATTTTCATGCAGAATATGAACCATATTACGGACGTAGGGACAATATTTATTAGGGTGTGTCACTCTGTGTCCTCTATGTCAGGTAGAACTGACAAATGATGCCCCGACTAAAAGCCATATTTTTTTCCCCCAAACGATTTGTTTAAAAAATTTAGAACATATTGGCATTCCCGGCAATTCTTCTTGTAGTGAGTCCATTATATACATATTTTTCTTTTTTTCCTTACCAATTTTATTTAATAAACTTTCACACAAATTCAAGAACAAGAATAATAAATATATCAATATATGACATTTCAATATTTATGCTTCAACACATAAGTTAATTAAATTTTATAATTAATAGATACAGATATTAATATTTGACATTTCAATATTTATGCTAACATGCCAGTAATTAATTAAATTTTATAATTAATAGGCTAGATAGAGATATTAACATATAACATTTCAATATTTATGCTTTAACACATAAATTAATTAAATTTTATAATTAGTAAGTTAAATAGAGATATTAATATATAAGATCTTAATACTTAAGCTAACATACCACAAATTAATTAAATTTTCTAATTAATAAGTTAAATAGAGATATTAATATATAACATTTCAATATTTATGCTTTAACACATAAATTAATTAAATTTTCTAATTAATAAATTAAATAGAGATATTAATATATAACATTTCAATATTTATGCTTTAACACATAAATTAATTAAATTTTATAATTAATAAGTTAAATAGAGATATTAATATAAAAGATCTCAATACTTAAGCTAACATACCACAAATTAATTAAATTTTCTAATTAATAAGTTAAATAGAGATATTAATACATTACATTTCAATATTTATGCTTAAACACGTAAATTAATTAAATTTTATAATTAATAGGTTAGATAGAGATATTAATATATATAAGGTTTCAATACTTATGGGAACATACCACAAATTAATTTAATTTGATAATTAATTACATTTTATATTTATTAAATTATACATATATTACTTAATTAAGAGTAATTAATATATGTACTATTTTGTAATTAATGATTTAATTGCATAAATCAAAATAATTGCTATACATACACGTATACGTACGTTCTTAGTGAAAGCTAATTTGTACAACGGTAATCATTAATTTATATAGTTTTAATACATTTAATTTATTTACAAATTACATACGACATGAAGCATGCAATAAAAATAGTAATTTTACAGGTTGGAGGAGGTGAATTTTTTTTATGTTAAAAAATCATCAGCTTTAAAACGAAATTAATTTACGAAGCACCCAATCATGAACTATTTTTCTTTACGAAACTCAATTACGTTAGAGATTTTAAAGGATAGCAAGCCGCGTGTATGCTGGTCCGAGAATTAGAAATTGTCACAATTGTTATACATTATATCCATTTTGTAAAGATCTTAACAAAAATTGTTAACTCTCCACCGATTCGTTTTATTTTGTTTTGACTGTTTTCTTCCATTATAATGATGTAGTGTTTCATTGTTTTTACCAATAACAAATGTAAAATCAATATTGGCTACTTTCATATTGTCCTCGTCATCATACCTCATTTAATTGCTGTCATGATCGTAACTAGTGCCCGGATTTGTGTGCGGCTGCATATTCTTTCTACTAGCACTTACGACTGTGGTGATCAGAGATATTTATTAGAACCATACTTCCGTGGTATAGCGGTTCAAATTTTATACTGCGTATTTTTGCTTATTTGAGGATATTGCATATATTTGAAGAATAAGGCAATTTGCAATATTGCAATTTGGAATGTTTTCATTACTTAGAAAAATAAAAATAACCTAGGCAACTAAGACCGCGAAAGGAAAAGCACAAGAAACGAAAATTTGAATCACATTTTAGTTAACTTTTCAGAAATAAAACAGACACACTAGATTTCTCTTGAAATAATCGGCTTATTATTTCATTTTTCCCCATTTCCAAAACTTCTGGGTGCAGTTTTTGCCAGAAAGATGTTCTGTAGCCAGGTTGTGGAAATAGGGGCCTTATTTGAAACAAAAAAAAAGTCAGTTTTAATCCTCTATCATATTTTCAACCTGGTAAATATAAAAACAGCCCAAATTTGGAAGATCAACATTTCTAAAATAGTCGGCAGGATTTTCCCTTTCCACGCAAAACAGAAATTGAGTTAAATCCCCGGCGGAATTATATTACAAAAGAGATTTAAAAAACATTCTTGATAAAAGTACCAGCTTGACTGAATTGCAAATAGAATTGAAAATCAATTAAAGCTAAATGGAAACAATTAAGTTGTTATATAGGGAATCGACGATCCAGTTGTACTGGAAGCATAGCTCTGTTAACGATGAAAACTTTTTCATACAAATATTTTTTAAGCGATAAGCGCGGCAGATTTGCAAAAACCTAACATTGAAATTTATCTTGTTGTCAATTTTAATTCAGATTATGAACTTAATTAAACTTATTTCCATATTTGTCTCTGGCTGAAATTTTTCTGGTTTATTTTCTTCCAAACTGAGCATGTAGCAAAAACAATACGTTAATTATTAGACAATTAATTAAGGTTTTTAGTTGAGATGAAAAAAAGCCAATGGCACGAGAGGGATTCGAACCCACGACCATTGAATTGAAAAATGGCAAAAGGAGGGAAAACTCATAAGGTGGGGTTGAGATGGGGAGTTGATGTCCGAGTGGATCGAGGTCACGATAGCTCAGGTGGTGGAGCGGCGGCGTGTCTGGCCGAGGGTCGTGGGTTCGAATCCCTCTCGTGCCATTGGATTTTTTCATCTCAACTAAAAACCTTAATTAATTGGTCAAGCGGACCACGAAAATAGTGAGTTAATTATTAGCCGCGTGATATCTCTGATATTCATCCTGTGTATTTTAATATTTTTAATTCAAATTAAATTGCATTTTTGAGGATTTTTTAGTATATATTATATTGCATGTTTGAGGGATTTTAGTGCATATTCTACAGCATACGAGAGGATTTTTATTGCACATAAATCCGGGCTCTAATAAAACCATTTCTATGATACCAAATTTAGGCCTTATAAAATTGTAAATATGTAAAATATGGAAATTAATACTTTAATGACAAAGTGGTAAGAACATTAAAACGTTTAAAGCTCATTAGTATGTATAAGAAGTTAATTCGATACCTGAAGCAGCATAATATCCTTACTTTTAGAGATTGTATTTATTAGTGTGAACGTTGGAGAATGTTTGGTTATGTTTGGAATGGAGTAACGAGTACTCAAAGACACACTGAAGTAGTATAGGTTATTTAGTATTATATATACATATTATATATATATATATATTTGGAGCGTGATATGGGTGTAGCCACTGGCGTAATATCAAAAACCTTGGTGGCTACCAGACTGTGTGAATATATTTATTTGCGTAACTGGTCAAGTGTGTACGGACACGGTCTCTGTGGAACATCGAGTACCCACAGACCTGTCGATCATTTAGGTTAACGTAGGGTAGAGAATGCGTGATTTTTACACTGTGTGAATGTATTATTGGCGTGAATGAAATGAGTACCTCTTTCGTTGTACATAATTTTAAGATAGTTTTAGGAATGGGTTTTCAGCAGCATACCGAGAAATCTCGAGTCCCACCAAACATCAACAAACATAATGTCAATCAATGGGTATTTTAATTAACTCAAATATTTTAAGTACGTTTGGACGAGTGAAAGATCAAACACAGAGTTAAAAAAATGCGAGAGGGATAAAGAGTGAGAAGCCGGCAATGGCCTTAGCAGCTAGCCGACTGAAAAAAAAGTAATAATAATAGAACACAAAAAAAGTAATAGTGTAGTAATAGTAGCAAGGTTAACTGGAGAAGAAAAGATATAGGTTATCGAGTCCCTGTTACTCAAAGGGAAAGTAAATATTGTGTTGGGATGAACAGAAAATAATGTTTTATTTTTCCTTACTCGACGTTTGGGACCAATAAACTTCTTTCGGTTACCGTAATAATAACTGTCTCCTCGTTATTTACGTTTTTTACAAGCATTTTCTCAGCAATAGTCAGTTTTATTCTTTCTCTCGGCCAGATAGAACAATAGTTTATTTATTTTATTTATGTATATATATTTTTTAGGAGGGTTCGCAACAGCAGAGGTATTATCTACCCTCGGGGTATAGGTGATTTTTGAAAAAAGCCCATTTGTAAGTATGTTGGGGCCGCTGGATTCGAACCCGGGACCTTAACCTTACAGTGATGGGTGCCGCGTCAACGCCTAAACCGTTGCGGCCACCGACGCCCTCACTAGTTAATTTTAGTCGCTTAATGCGGTCTATTTGTCAAATGAAAAACGTGATAGTAAATTAAGGCGTAATTAAGAATGTTTGGCTTATATTTCTAAGATACTGGCTTTTCTATTCAAAAATAATGTTGAAATAATCCCTGTCTATGAGAAAGGTGATCAAGAACAATTAGACCACTATCTTGAAAATGTTAATCATTTTACTAGTTCCGGCATCGCTTTTTGAGAGATCAACATACACTTCACTCATCAGCTTCATTAATTATACGTTTTGGATAAGGAGTATGCAATTGGAAAATTTCTGTATTTATATAAGACTTTTGACCGAGTCATTCATAAAGATTGGGGGTGTAAGGTGTTGTGTCATGGAGTTGGAGTTAAAAATAACACCGAGATCAGAAATTTTGTCTTCCTCAATAATGTCTCCTACGACAGTATAGCAAAAGTTACTATTAGAGATGCTTGGAGAAGCAGATAAATTTACACTCTTCACCGTTAATGTCTTAACTTGTTTAATCGGCACCAGTTCTCAAATACAGTCAGGACCTCTTGAAGAAGAATACCATCACCCCCACAAGTCAACTCCTTAAACAGCTTTAAATCAACAGCAATCAGCTCTAAATGTCTATCGTCAATAACCCTAATAACAACATTGAAGAAGATCAAAAATAAAATTGGCCTAGTGTAAGAGCCCTGAGGAACACCCGAGTCAATACGAACCACATCAGGAAGAGCATCGTTATAGGAGACAGCAAATGGTCTATTAACCAAGAATGACTCAAACCAAGATACTAAATGATAGCCTATGCCAGAGGCTCGTAGCTTTTTAACAATAATGTGCCTATCCACCCTTTCGAACGCTTTTGAAAGATCAGTGTACACAGTATGAACATTCTTGCCAGAATCAACAGAACATAAAATAAAGTCTTTATACAACAGTAGGTTCGTTGTGGTTAATCGCCGCTTGGCAAGCTCATGCTGATCATCGATACCAAGTTCTCTTATAGGTTATAGAGAGCGACTCGGAGACAAATGAGTTCATGACCTTTACAATAGAGAACATCTGCTTATGGGCCTGAAATTTGTGGTGACACAGAGGAACCACCACAGACGGCCCTATCCAGGGCCTCATCACCACCCATCTCTTGCCTATCCCCCCCAGGTCGGTTCTGCCCATGAAGAGCGTCCACATCCACCGGGAGTGGGGGGAAAAGGATATATGCCAAAAAGGCGGTGAGAAAGGGGGTATTCCGTTTCCTAACCTGAAGGTTGCTGGTCGGCGGAAGAAGAAAAGGGCTGATTGCGGAAATGAGAGAAAGCAGAGAGGAGAGAAAGGAAGAAAGGAGGACGTTTTCCCGGACGGGACCAACCCAGGACACCGGACCACCTCAGGAAAGGTAGGCAGGCCTCTTTTTTCTTCGCTCGCTCCCCTATCTCTGAAGACATTCATTTGATATTAATAAATGGATGTAAAAAAGAAACCTTTTATGTAAATAAAATTCTTGTTTTCTAACTGGAGGAAAATTTAAGATCCCGAACTCTACCTTGCTCCCCAGCTCCTGACAGTAAAAATCACCACAAATTGGACGGAACAGCCTTATTGATATTTTTATGAACAGGTAACACATACGATAACTTCCACTTATCTGGAAATATACCAGACGCTATCAAACTGTTTCACGAGACTCCCAATATAATATAATACCCAGGGCCTTATTATTTGGTTTTCAATGCTCGTTTCATTGTTATAATCAAATTACAGCAGAATTACAATTTTATGGGATACTGGGGAGTTTTTTGCAAAAATTTGTTAAATGTTGATGTACCCTGATTATTCATATCTGGAATACAATTCAAAATCAGTTTTTTGACCATAAAGACTATATAGCTTGATTTGACACGTAGGGATAACCTCCTGAAGTATTGACGTATTTTCATGAGGCACCCAGTATGTAAAGTGTTAAGAAGAAAAGCACACACAACAAATACTTATTACCACAAGGTTCGCAAGTCTTCAAAGTACCCCGTTCTGCAAACATGAAAATGTAAACAACGTTTTGATAAATAAATAGGTTAGTTGATTGTGGATGTCATCAAACAAACTTAAAAGACATTTTACCTCGGCTAAATTAAAAGACCTGCCTAAAGTTCATAAAGAAACTACTCCCCTTAGACCAATTATTCTAATATCCAGTCACCTTCTTGAATCTTTCCAAATGGCTCAAAAGCACGTTGAATTTTCTTCGATTGTCTGTGAATAACATAATAACAATTTGTTGTAATTCCAAAGGAAAATGGAGTCCATAAATCCAGATAATAGGTCACTCATTCACATGGTTTATACATGTATATAATTTATATATGAATTTAACGAAATTTAAAGTTGTTTTTGGATTATATATTGATATTTCGATCTTATTGTTGAATCCGTAATGGTTTTGCTCTAGTGCGAAGTGCTAAAGACAGTGTCAGGGTGTTGCAGTAGGTGGGACCCTCCATTCAATATTTGTTAATTTACTTATACCTATTCTGTTGGGCCTTTGCCAATATTCCATTCGATGTGGAAACTCATTTACAAATAAGCTGAAGATCTATCTCTTGTTCTTCTCGTGGGTGAGGTAATGTGCGAATTAAACACATGTGTGGCCATTTCTATTTTCACCGGAAAGTTCAGTCCAGAATAGAATTTGAAAAAATAATTTCAAATTCGTGCCCATTTAATAGATTTATACACATCACAACTCACGATAGCTCAAGTGGTAGAGAAGCAGCGTATTTAGCCGAAGGTCGTGGGTTCGAATCCCGCTCGTGACACTGAGTTTTTTATTTCAACCAATACCCTACATAAAGATTATTTAATGGAAAGTATGGTTAAAATTCACACTAATCCAAAGTATCTATGTTCCTCGGGGTAATTGGGATGACTCCTCTATTGGCGCAGACGTTCAGTAACACACCACAATTCATCCACTCTAGACCAAAGTATTCAATATATCTCGGACTAATTGAAGATAAGCCTCTCCATTCACCCCAATAAAATACAATGATGCTACCTCAGAGTATTTAATATTCCTCGGAGTAGGTGAAGATATGCTCATTTCATTCATTCCCACTACTCGATTTTTCTCAGGGCAATTGAGGAATTCGCTCATAAAAAATAAAATAGTAGGGTACACGTCCATAGTACAATACTTAATATTCCTTTGGGTCATTGAAGATAATCCCCTCCATTCACGATAATAAATTACACTTACCCTACCGCAGAATACGTGATGTTTTCCGGGTAATCGAAGATATGTCTCTCCATTCACGGTAATAAATTATATTCACACTACTCCATCATCCGTGAGACCAAAATGATGGTGGTTGTCTAAATCCACGTATGTATACATAAGTCAGAGTGGTAACGAAAACCTAGATAACGCAGTTAAGACCGGGATTTGGAATAGGAGCGGCAAATAATAGACGGAGGAAGACCTGAATTGAAGAAGAGGTATTAAGCTGGGCGCACACTAGGTCGGTGTCGCGGCGCGGCGCGGAAGCGATCTCCTGGAAGAAAACATTGAAATGCATGTAACCTCGCACATTAGGCCGGTGGGGCAAAGCGGCACGGAGCCGGAGGAAGTTGCCGGTTGTAAATTTTTTAGTTCGGGTATATTCGTCTGCCCTCGGACGTCATATTTGTAAGGACGAAGCCGACGATTGTAACATGGGGACTCCTGGAAATGCAAAATCAACACTAAACCGCAGGGCCAGTCAGATGGAGGGGGAAAATTCGACCAACGGGGCCGAGAGCGGTTCCTACATAGTGTGCAGACCTTCACTATTCCGCACCGCGCCACCAACCTAGTGTGCGCCCAGCTTTATACTCATCTGACCAATAACAGGTCATGCGAGGTTGACACAGGGTCGAAGCCAGGGTATCTGTCCGGCTTGTAGAGAAAGGTTGTTCGATGTGACCCCCCTAAATGTATGTCAGTCTCCATGGTGACAGTCCTTGATTTCTTATAGAGAGCGAATAGGCATACCACCTTTGGCCTCACAAATTGCCTCAATAAAATGAAATAAAAATAAAGGAAAAAGTAAAGTTGACTAAACAAATTCAACAAAATTATAATAGTTTGTAAGAATAAGTTTTGCGAGGAGTACTACTCACTTGTTAAGATGCTGCTTAACAACAGAAAAGATGTGTCACCTCAGACTTAAAGGACTTTCTGGCCCTCATATCCCATGGGAGATCTCGCATTTGTAGCCACTCTTGTAATTTTAAATTGAAAGAAAATAAAAAACGCATCATTGAGAAATAAAGAAAGTTAACTGTTTCTCTCTCTCTCTCTCTCTCTCTCTCTCTCTCTCTCTCTCTCTCTCTCTATCTATCTATCTATCTATCTATCTATCTATCTATCTATCTATCTATCTATCTCTCTTTGATTTATCCGAGATCCCCTCAAAAACAGCAGCCACTTATCTGATATAAGATCTGATGCGCTTTACACTAATACACTCTGGCATAAACGGATATCAATTTATAAAACAATTTGTTTGCAAAACATGTTGGCGGTCTATTGTACAATTTGATACAACAAAAAAAAATTTTGTTTCAACCTTTGGTAACAGTTGTTCTCGTATTACCTGTTAGTCTCTTATAAAAAAGTAAGTATACAAAATAAATTGTTCGAACCTGGACAAGAGGCAGCCGGTAACGATTACTGCCGTGCTGAGGGCAATTGGGAGCGATATTTTCCTGGAAAACACCAAAACCTCAGAAATACGGCGAAGGGGGCGCCAAGGTTCAAATTAAAAGCTTCTCATTTGCTCTAACGTTTTATTTCTTTAAATAAAAATACCATCGGGTGTGGATCTATTAGAGAAAATTACACTTTCGGTTTTTCGATAGCCTTTTTTGTTTGACATTTTTGCCTGTTAAGACATTTTTCGAATACATTGTAAATTTAAATTTATTACAACTTTTATTGTATTATTGTGCAGAACACAGATATTTTAATTTCACTAGTTTTATTAATAGAAGAAGCAAATATTATGGTTCTTCAAAAACCAATTCCTTATGTTGTAAAGTAAACTGTTTTCTCCCCGACTTTTTGACTCTATTTTTATCTAATTAAAGCCGAAGTGTAACTATTTGTATGTTTAAAAAATAATGATGCTGTCCCAGTAAGTTAGATATAGATAGAGATACACATAAATATGTTTTGAGCATTTTTCAGTCAAATGAAACTTTTTTTCAACCAAATGAACCTTTTTTTCAACCAAATGAACCTTTTTTTCAACCAAATGAAACCATTTTTCAAGCAAATGAAACCTTTTTTCAAGCAAATGAAACCTAAAACCTAATGATAATAATTATGTAGAGGAATAAATAAATGATGTTATAGTACTAACAATAATTTTTATGATGATTGAATTTCAATTAGATGATTCAGTATTACAATAATTGAATCGTAAGGCTTAGGTACAAGAACTTCTTGTGAAGATCCGTATTCGTCCAACTTTTCTGCATCCATCCCGTCGAAATTTAATTAAGTGGTATAGAAAAGTGTTTTTTGAGCAAGCAACAACTTTCTGTGATAGAAATTATGAATGATGGAGGGGTTGTGGAGTTCATCCTTTTTAAAAAGATGATTTATACTCACAGTAAATTGTTTTACGATCCGGATTTCGAGCCTTTTAGCTCATCATCAGGTTGAAGGGTTTCTACAAACACGTCTCTCGACATGAATTGCAAAAGTGAACTCGCCGATACCCCCGCCAACGCGACGTTCCAATTAGCAGCTGGTTTTTTAATGGCGCTCAATTTGAACGGGCGAATAACTGGAATTATAACACAAATAACTAGTATAATAGTAAATACTGTACGAAATTAATTACAAATTAGTGATTACAGATAAAAGATAAAAAAAATTAGAATAATACCGTAATATTATATACATAATGTTTGTTAATATGTTTATAAAGATATACATAAATTATCTTATTAAAAATAGTGTACAAATATATGCATAAAATAAATAGCAAAACTCTTGAATTTCGATGGCTAAGAAGTAAAACTTGTTTTTTTAATTTTACAACAATTTTTACACTGATTTTGAAAACATGAACGATTTCCTTCTATCACGTATAGCTTTTTCAAAAATTAGTGTACTGGGCGTGAACATATGTCAATATTATTGTATATTTCAAACCGGACCAAAAAGTTCTCATTCACCACAGTTTGTTTCTCGATTGTATTTCAGATATTTCATTTTTCAGGATGACTTTTGACAAGCGTATTGTAAATCATAAAATATCAATTGTAATTTAGAATAATTAATTGAAATAACTAATGTGGTCAGTATGACCACTAAGCAATCCTAGTGTACATTTGATTTCATCAATTGTTGAAAATTCTCTAAGTCTCATCTGTTTTTTCATTCTAATCTGAAGCAAACAAAGTAGAAAATCAGTTAAAACATAAATTCACTAGTTTCGTGGTCTGCTTGACCAATCAATATCTCACAATTAATCAAGGTTTTTAGTTGAGATAAAAAAGTCAATGGCACGAGCGGGATTCGAACCCACGATCGTCGGCTAGATACGCCGCTGCTCTACCACTTGAGCTGTCGTGACTTCGATCGACTCGGACACCAGCTTCCCATCTCCTGAATTTTGAATTGAAAAATGGCAAAAAGGAGGGAAAATTTAAAATGTGGGGTTGAGATGGGAAGTTGGTGTCCGAGTGGATCGAGGTCACGATAGCTCAAGTGGTAGAGCAGCGGCGTATCTAGCCGAAGATCGTGGGTTCGAATCCCCTCGTGCCATTGACTTTTTTATCTCAACTAAAACCCTTAATTAATTGTTAAAACATAAAATTCAAAATTTTGTCTAAATGTTTAAATAGGTATTTCTTGGCTATATAAATACCGAGAGAAAGGGCGCATATACTAAATTAACAGAAATGACTATTTTTTCAGATTTGCAATTTAAAGAGTTTTAAGCGAGAGGAGTACCAAATAAAAATATTTTTTAATACAGCATATCTGTTACAAATGGAACCCCGGGCATCATCGGCGAAGGTCCCCTCCAGACAATTGTACTATTAGTTTTCTTTTAACTATTGTATCATTATGGAAAATTTACTTGGCTAGCGAAATTCGTTTTAAGCACAACAAGAATACAACAGAATTGTAGGTACAAAATGAAATTAGGTGTTAATATTACATTTAATTATTTTGTTTTTAAAGCATCATGTGGGAAATGATCTGAAAGTGCGATATACTTTTTTATCATTGATATGGTACATCGGACATACGAACCAGTTTTATCGTTTCAAGTCGGTGCTTCGTCGGCAAGCCGGTGAACTGATCGACACTCGATCACTTTGCTGAGTCTACTCTCACTCAAACTAGTTTCACGTCATCTTCAGTGAGGATTCAATTCAATTGAAAGCTATTATTTAAGTTGAGTTCTGAATGGCGTGAAGCCGAAACCCACCAGCGATCATTATTTAAAATATTTTATTCAGGAAAATACAAATCGAATTAGTTGTTGTTGTGAATTGTTACAAAACTAAAGGTAATAAGTTGTTATCAAATGAATTAATTTAGAACAATTTCACTGCAGGAAACTCCAGCTTTACAATTCAAAGGCTGACTTTGATAATCAATTTATTGTAACTTTATTAAGAAGAGTTAACTCCATATTCGACACGATAATCGAATGTGGTTGTAATTATTTTAGGTATATATTATGCTGAATTAATTTGGAAAACTAAATAAGCGGCAAGTTGGGACTTACTAAGTCACTTAGTTCGAGCTGTGTTGGAACAATCCATTTTCAAAATTACCACTCAACGCGTGTGAGTGAAATGGGCCCAGTCAAGTGAACGTTTTCCCATTAACCTTCCAAACATAAATAAACAATTTTATTTTTTATAATTGTATATTTATGTTACTTTAAACGGTAAGCTATGGTTTCATTCATTTCCTTTGCATTGATAAAAGTGAATAGTAGTATGTAGTGACTCGAAAATATTCGATACCAGTATTCAATACCGGTATAGAAAGAAATGTCCGATACTACTCAAGTATCGACAGAAATTATTCGATACTAACGAGTACTTACTCATATGAGTTTTATTTCGTTTATTCATAAAGGATCAACTTATCATTGTCAATCATCAAGAAATTGCAGTTGTTTTTTTTTCATTTTTAGGATTTTTCATACAGTGGGTACGTAGGTAAGAACAAGGAAAAGCTGCCAACACATTTCACCATAATTGATATTTCAATTTTATTGTTATCTAGTTTTTAGAAAATTGATCAACAGGTGTTTGGTTTTCAAATGTTTGGAAATGTAAGATGTGTTCCCACTGTATTCCCAGGAGTTAACAAGATGCCAACGAATCAGTTTTCTTAGTAAAATAACCTACTGCCTTACTGGCAATCTCAACACGACCCGCAAGAATGGCACAATTACGCAGAAAACAAACACTTTGAGCGAGTAGAAATACTTTGATTGAATACAAAAATTATTTTTGTGCATTGTATAAATTCAATTTTTTCCACATCCTACATGTTTTTGTTAAATTTAAACAATGTTTGTAAATCCCAGACCCTGAAGATGATCTCAATAAAGATCGAAACGTTGGCACGATAAAGAAAATGTTTTTCTAAAATCTACGTAACACCAAACCGCATCTCAAGATCTCCGTATAATCATCGACTAACGGTCCCTAGACACCACACAAATGTTTATAAATCCCAGACCCTGAAGATGATCTCAATAAAGTTCGAAACGTTGGCACGATAAAGAAAATGTTTTTCTGAAACCTACATCACACCAGACCTCATCTCACGATTTCTGAATAATCTACTGCCTTACTTTTGGAGGAGACATGATTAGGTATCTACCTACGAGAAGGAAGGCGATCACATTTTAGGGACTTGAAGACAAAAACATTTTATAAGAAATTACTGAAATTGAAAGTGCGAGGTGCGACGCGGAAAAAATTATGAGTTACCAGAATTATCAGCAAAGTTACCAACCACAAATTAAAAATCTAGGTTAACTTTGTTGGCATATGCCGCTAGTAGACGCTCTTAACATTAGCTAGTCAATTTTCAGTTTGATGAGAGGTAAGTTTCGAACGGTAAATATCAATTCAATATTATTTGAACCCTCGACGAAAAGTCTATTTGAGTATATTTTCCGATCCTACAAAAAGTATTCGATACAGTACTTGTATCGAATGACAATATTCGAACCAAAATTACTCGGTATCGAAAGAAAATACGCGATACTTTACTTGGATTGGTATCGCACGTCACTAGTAGTATGATTGCATGGTGATATGTTGTCGGTTTGAACTAAAACTGGAATCATATTAAATAGGTTTAGCACAAAATTAAACGGATTAATTTTGTGTATGTTTGTTTTTTAAGTGTACAGTATTAAATGAAACCGGAGATGTGAGAGAAAGTGAAAATCTAAATTAAAAACGGCCATTGTTCTAATTAAGTTCGGAGCGTAAGTGAATGATGTGACGTTAGCACGTTTACTGAACAAACGTGTAATTTCAGAGCTACAATCAATTTGCCCAAATGTTTTTAGTCGAATGTAAACATTGTAACAATAAATGCGGTTAAAGATCTCTTATCAAAGTAAGAGTTAATTTCGGGTTGGCAATTTAGCCATGAGGCAAGTTTAAATTCACTTCTAAAACATTTAGATTTACGGGAGGTGGTTATAAATTAATTTATTCTGTTCTATCTGTTTATTAATTTGGAATGCATGAGTTTGTGTGAACGCATGACGGGATCCCAGGCCGGCCTGGGATGGCTTCGATCTAAGCCTGATAAGGTTGTAAATCTCCCCCGTGGAACAAGGGCGGGAGCCGAATTTAGAGGGAAGACCAGGAACCGGGCTGTTGCCCAGATTCTGTACGGGTATTGTTCATGACTGGGCTAAATTTATTTATTGTTACTTAGTTACATTTATTCTTTGTTATACCTCCAGCCATAAAATATCCGGTGTGAAACACGGCCTTTGCCGATATTTTGAAACTCGTGCTAATCAAAAATTGATCTGTTTTAAAGGCGATGCTGTCCAAATTTTATCTTCTTTTTTTGTTCAATTGACCCTATAGAATTGTACAGTAGGCTGCCTTGACTCGCTTTGTTATCGTTTGTCCAGCAATATTTTAAGAATTCTGTTATGTTGGTTTGTATATCATGCTGTATGTTGAGTTATATCTGTTATGTTCTTTCAGATTTTTTTATTAATTTTAAATTAATTTGATGGTAAATTTCTTTAAAATCTAAAAAGTTGGCTTTTTTCCAAGGTGTTCCATTTAGCCAGAAGAGGGACCAGAGACGCGGCCCGAAACGCATTAGCAATTAAAATAGATGACATAAAATATATGATGTTTAGTTAAAAAAAATAACGACTTTTTTGTTGAGATTCGGTGTATAGCCCATTGTATTGTACTATTCAATTAATTAAGGTTTTGGTTGAGATAAAAAAGCAAGTGTCACAAGAGGGATTCGAACCCACGACCTTCGGCTAAATACCCCGCTGCTCTACCACTTGAGCCATCGTGATTTCGATCCACTCGGACACCAACTTCCCATCTCAGCCGAAACCTTAATTAATTGAAAATAATTTAATCTGTCAAACGGACCACGAAACCTAATGAAAGTATTGTACTATATTAACTCGTGTATTAACTGGTGGTAAAATATGTTAAATCTAGAAAGTTGTTTTTTTCCAAGGATTTCCATTTAACTCTGAACAGGAACCAGGGAATCGGCCCGAAATGCATTAGCAATAAAAATATGACATAAAAATAAATGGTGTATTTAGTTAAAAAAAATAACGAATTTTATTTGTTCTTTGTTTAGATTCGGTGTATAGCCCAATGTATTGTACTATATTAACTCGTGTATTAACTGGTGGTAAAAATCTTTTAAATCTTGAAAGTTTTTTTTTCGAGGATTTCCATTTAACTCTGAAGAGGAACCAGGGAATCGGCCCGAAATGCATTAGCAATAAAAATATGACATAAAAATAAATGGTGTATTTAGTTAAAAAAAATAACGAATTTTATTTGTTCTTTGTTTAGATTCGGTGTATAGCCCAATGTATTGTACTATATTAACTCGTGTATTAACTGGTGGTAAAAATCTTTTAAATCTTGAAAGTTTTTTTTTCGAGGATTTCCATTTAACTCTGAAGAGGAACCAGGGAATCGGCCCGAAATGCATTAGCAATAAAAATATGACATAAAAATAAATGGTGTATTTAGTTAAAAAAAATAACGAATTTTATTTGTTCTTTGTTTAGATTCGGTGTATAGCCCAATGTATTGTACTATATTAACTCGTGTATTAACTGGTGGTAAAAATCTTTTAAATCTTGAAAGTTTTTTTTCGAGGATTTCCATTCAACTCTGAAGAGGAACCAGGGACTCGGCCCGAAATGCATTAGCAATTAAAATATATGACATAAAAATAAATGGTGTGTTTAGTTAAAAAAAATAACGAACTTTTTTTGTTCTTTGTTTAGATTCGGTGTACAACCCAATGCAGTGTACAATATTAAGTCGTGTGGGAAAAATGCTATTGTAGTAAATGGGAGCAATTCTGAGAAGGGTGAAAATGCCATGTTCACATGTTTTTGTTTATTGTCATTTTTTACAGCACTTACTTACTCAAAGGAAGTGACATGGGTTTGCAGGTTTCTGGTTGAGATGACAGGATCTTCATAAAAGCAAAGGATGGCGGTATTATCTGTATAGGCGGTCGGGTAGTTTCAAAAAGAATAGAAATGTATACTGTATTCAGGGGGTCCCGTGACCAGACGTCCATATTTCAGGAGTTTATCCTACATGCCAAAATTTTAGTCGAGATTCCTACTGAATATCAATCCGTTTCTAAATTTGATTACAGCAATGGAAAGAACATTGATTTGCGCAGTTCTTGTCTAAAGTTTAAGTAAGATTTTCTTGATTTTTTAAATACTCACAGAAAAGTTGTACCAAATAATGAGTTCCAAATAGTTAACTATTTGTTAGTTAAAAATATAAACATTAAGATTTTGAAAGGTATGAAATATACTACAGCTATCAAATAATAATGAATTACACTTAGTACAAAAATTCAACCTAAAAGAAACTTCTAAAATTTAAATTAAATATGTAAAATGTACACCTTATAGAATTCAGTCCTGGCATCGTTTCTTAAGTTTGAAATTTGTACCCAAGAATCTGATTTGTTCCGGTGACCTGTGCATTGTTTTTCGAATAACGATATCTTTTTTAATGTCTTCAAACAAGATCCAATTTGTTTATTATAATTTTAATTGATAATCAATTAACTGTTCCACATGTTTCAAAACTGGACTACAAATTCTTCAAAGAACGACGAACTAACAGCACGCTTTGGATGTAGCTCATTAAAGAAGGTCCACAAATACAAATTTAAACGAATTAATATTATTTTGACAAACAAAACCTAAATAAAAATTGTATGTGGACGCCTGTGCCTTTTGAATAATTCCTTAAAAAAATATTAAATTTTGTCATCCATATTAAACATTTATATTAAAAGTCATTATAGTTCAGTGAACTGAAATTTGCACCAGGCTGAATCGCGCTTTACTTTTTATTTATTTATTTTTATTTTTTTACGAGGTTTCGCAACAGCAGAGGTCGTATAAACCCTCAGATTGCCAGTGTTTTTGAAAAAAAAAAAAAAACATTTGTAAGTATGTAGGGTTCGAATGCAGGGCCGCTGGATTCGAACCCGGGACCTTTACCTTACAGTGATGAGCGCCATATCGACGCCTAAACCGTTGCGGCCACCGACGGCCCAGAATCGCGCTTTAATGAGCTACAACCGGAGCGTACTGTACGTCGATGTTATTTCAAACAATTTACTATTAATTTGAATAATTAATAAATAAATTGTTTCTTTGTTGACGAATATTTCGTTTTTCCGAAAAACAATGTACACAAATAGTTTTTTTGGGAATACCTTCATAATGGTTGCTCCATACTAAAACCGTTTGCAACATTGAATTAAGCGGCAAAAAAGAACATTGATGAATGTCTTGCCATTTAAAATAGTTAAGCCCCAGTCGTATCTTGCAAAGTTGGATGGGGAAAAAATAGGGAGAACAGAAGTTCCAAATATATAACATCATTGATTAATGTTTTATATCAATTCTTATTAATATTTAGAGATTTTTAAAGGTTTTTATCTCTATTGGATTAACTTATGGGCATGTAAATTATTTAAGTTATGGAAGTTTTCACGAGTTTTACCGTACTACTAATCCAATCCTGCCTTTTTCACAACTGAGTTTTTATATAATTCAACTGCAAAGATGTTCAGACTCGAGCATTTTGTTGTGTCATATGTTTTGCGTTTTGACGGACGCAGCGACACGCATCGGCGATTTCAATCCAACGATGTTCAACAAACCCGATTAGGCCGAATTCTGAGCTGTTTTGTTATTTCTGCGAAGTGTTAATTCAAAAAAGATTCACGATTAATTATCATTTCAATTAATTATACTTATTATCCAAAGTCAGATAAAAAAGTGTCACGAGAGGGATTCGAACCCACGACCTTTGAGAAGTCACGATAGCTCAAGTTGTTAAACTAGCGGCGTGTTGGACCGAAGGTCGTGGGTTCGAATCCCACGCGTGACACTAACTTTTTCATCTCAAACAAAACTTTGGACAATAAGTGTAATTAATTGAAATAATTAAATAGGTCAATGATGACCGCTAAACATATAAGGATTAATTTTAGGATTATTTTGTACAAATAAGCATCATATTTTCATTACTCAATTAATCTACATGAAAATCTATTCAGCATTGTTTACAATACTTAAAAAATATGTTTGGTAATGAGTTAAAAACTAGCATAACATTTATATCTTGAAAAAATAACACAATTTGTCTATTTTAATTAATAGCTATTGAGTAAAACCGAATTTTGTTGTTTATATTCTATGTCACAACGTTTTGATCGATATAAAACCTGCTAATAAATAACTGATCACTAGGAAATATTAGGTTGTTAAAAACATGCAATGCTAATCAAACCGCATATAAGTGTATTTCATTTTAAAAAAATCTAACCACATAAAAACCCTTGCCACAATGTTGCCAGTTATGAAGAAAAAACGCAATATTGCCGGTGTAAAAACAGTATAATCTATAGTCGGAAATGAAATCCTCACGTTTTATCATTCATACTTTCCATGTATACCGGCCTCTTTTTTGTTAATTGCTGAAAAGTGATAAGTAAAAAACAATGTTTCATGAAAAACTTTACGTAAATTAATTAAGAGAGTGCAGTGGCGGTGGGCTTAGTGGTTTACGGGCCAAATTCGGCCGGCGACAGTATCAATAATCCGTCGCTCATTGGAGATGGAAGTGTGTAAATGAAAAATCTAGCAGGATGGAGGGAATTAGTTGGACGCCACGGTATTATTTGGGAAGGTTCGATATCGATATTCGCAAAAGAAAATAAAGAAAGGAAAGGGGAGAAAAATCAAATTAAAAGTGAAATCGAATTAAACTAAAGTTATAAGGTAGAGGATAGAATCGGCGATTTCAGTCCAACTATGTTCAACAAACCCGATTAGGCCGAATTGTGAGCTGTTTTGTTATTTCTGCGAAGAGCTAATTCGAACATGTTTTGCCCAATGGTATATAAATATCAAAATAACCATAAACTCTTTCACTTTTCAAAATCCATTCGACAACAAGCTTACGTAAAAGTAAACAATCTCGTTAGAACGGGGAATTATATCAACGCAAAATGAAACAATTATCCCTGACTACCTTGATAATTTGTTATGGTTATTATCGCATTGATTAGGCTCTTGGCAACACACCATCGTTTGAGTAAAGTGGTCTTAAATGTTTTCCAAGTAGGGCGCATTAATTTAGATTATTCGAATTTTCCAAGTACACCCAATTGAGAAATTTAACTTTATTCCAGGAAAATATTTGTTTTATGCAACCGCTTTGATACCAAAACAATTGTAGAAGAAAAACTCAACTTCTATTTAACCTTACCGGAAAATGGACGAATAGATTTTCTGATTAAGAAAAGGACAATACATTTTAAAAACCACATCACACACGGCGATATTGATATAATCAGAAAAATTATAAAAGTTGAATGAAAGAAAAAAAATGATCGAAAATGTACGAGGTATGACAAGCATCCCAATTGACGGAGAATGTGGAGTTTGAATGAAATTTTTGATAAGTATAGAGAAAATTCAATCCATTACCCTGATATAGATAGATGCTGGAGCTTCGACAAGAGCTGAAAATGTGCCCTGTGGAACTTTAAGCCATTGGTTCGCTAAAGATAAATTAGTTAAAAGGAAGCTTAAATCAAAAAAGAGAAAAGCTGTCGGATCACCTCGAATATATCAATTTGGAGGAGACAAAAATACCCTGAAACATTATATGTTTTAGTAATTCTACCACACCAGTTTATAGGGGTATTCAGGATGTTTGTAAGATGTTAACTCGAATAGAGAAATGTCCATTAAGATCGTTAATTCCCCCTATCTTTTCTTAGCATGTTAAACGTTAATTTTTCCGCAATGCTGCGCGTGGCGATTGGTACCACCAAAAAAAGCTATAACAGTCCTTGAAGGCTTGTTGTTGTTTGTTATGGTTTTGTATTGTGTTAAATTGTAAGATGCCAGAAGTTAATAAAAAAAAGACAATTAATCAACTCTTTCATTCAAAATGCTATCTATGTAAACACTCGAAAAATACTAACAAATGAAACGCTTCAATTCGTGCTGAAAAACCTAACATGTATCCTAACGTCTAACAGCCTACAACTTTATAGGATAGGGGATGTATCTATTATGAATGAGAGTATAAATTAACAAAAGAAATTTATTGGTCTGATGTAATTAATGCATATTTAAGAATAAAAATACGTGTAAACAAAAAACAGCTGTTTAAATGATGGCTGCCATTTTACCTACGCCCTAACGGATAGCAATGTGACTACATTTTCGACCTAATATCTAACATTGGCCCTGGCCCGTTAAATCGAGTAATGTTAACAAGCCGATTCTTACAAGTCTACGTCATCATTTTTCTCGATCTGACACGACCTAACAGAGTTAACAGGGTTAACACAAAGATCGTGAATACCCCTTATATTTATCATTGTCTAATGGTTAACACTAGATATGGTAATTATTAGCAGGCGATGGAAGATGGAGAGAGGACATATTTTTTTAGCAGTTCCATCACGCTGGATCATATTTATCATTAATCAATGATTACCACTAGTTTTGATTATTATTAGCGGAGAGATGTATAGGTCTGCTTATCCTCGGTCAGATGTTCAGACGCCAAAAAGTTAGCGAAATGTCGAACGCGTCTGTCAGGTAAGGATCAGTTTACAGGTTCATCACCGAGCAGACTACAGGAGGAAATCTCACAATTTAGACAATTTTGTAATCAAATTTGAAAATGTATCAAGATAGTACTATCTATCGTTCATTTGATCGATGTAAAGATAATTGAAAAGGGGTGACAATAAATAATAATCTTTCCTGCGCTGTACCATAAATTCTCTGGCGATTTGTCCAAGTAAATCTTTACTAATGACACTTAAAGTGGTCAAATTATTATGTGATTCATTACCAAAACTCTCATCCTTTCTGAACAACATTGAAAATAAAGTTTTCCTTTTAAGCTGTGAAAAGAAAATGTACTTATTTTGCGACACGTTTTTATTTAACAAAAGTACATTTGTTCGCAGTCGGGTTAATTTGTTCAACAACGTCATTGAAACACGATTACTTTGTCTTTAGAAACGGCCAAATGTGACAAATAGCTTTTTACACAAAACCTTTTTTTTTAAAGAACTGACATTAATTGAATAATTAAAAAAATGACATTCTTAGACGTATTTAATATAATTTAATATAACACCAGCATCTTTACGTACTAATGTTGAAAATAAAAACATAAAAACAAAATTAAATAAATTGAAAATGTCAGTTTTATGTTGTTTTCTTTTTTCCACCATACTTACAAAGTTGTGACAAACAAAAAAAAACACATGATCACGTTTGGAACACGTACTAATGTGTATAAGCAACAAATAAAATCATTAAAACATATTTTTAACAATAAATATCATATTTAAAATTGATCAAGCCCTAAATAAAACCTTTTCCACACTGTCAGCAACTATCTATATAAATTAATCAAGGGAAGGTCACAACAAATATAATTAATTTATATTAAGGGGACCGCGGTAGCCGAGTGGTTAGCATGAGAGACTCTCACGCCGCGGTCGTGGGTTCGATTCCCACCGTTGCCCCTGGCCCTTTTTTCCCAATAACCCCCCAAATTTGAACACACATATACGAATTTGTCACATGGCTAATATGCATAGTTCATAACGCCNAAAAAAAAAAAAAAAAAAAAATTATATTTCGAAACATAATATTTTTTACATTTTATCATCGAAACCGTGTCAAAAGGTTTCCTTTGAACAATGTCCCAGTATTTTGAAGTCCCATAACAACTGAAAATTTTCTCTTTACAAAAAAATAAAAATAGAAATAAGATTAATTACTGTTTTGTACAAATAAGCATCATATTTTCTTTACTCGATTAATCCACATAAAAACCTATTCAGCAATGTTTATAATAATTAAAAAATTTGTTTCGTAATGAACTAAAAACTAGCATAACATTTATATCTTGAAAAAATAACACAATTTGTCTATTTTAATTAATAGCTATTGAGTAAAACCGAATTTTGTTGTTTATATTCTATGTCACAACGTTTTGATCGATATAAAACCTGCTAATAAATAACTGATCACTAGGAAATATTAGGTTGTTAAAAACATGCAATGCTAATCAAACCGCATATAAGTGTATTTCATTTTAAAAAAATCTAACCACATAAAAACCCTTGCCACAATTTTGCCAGTTATGAAGAAAAAACGCAATATTGCCGGTGTAAAAACAGTATAATCTATAGTCGGAAATGAAATCCTCACGTTTTATCATTCATACTTTCCATGTATACCGGCCTCTTTTTTGTTAATTGCTGAAAAGTGATAAGTAAAAAACAATGTTTCATGAAAAACTTTACGTAAATTAATTAAGAGAGTGCAGTGGCGGTGGGCTTAGTGGTTTACGGGCCAAATTCGGCCGGCGACAGTATCAATAATCCGTCGCTCATTGGAGATGGAAGTGTGTAAATGAAAAATCTAGCAGGATGGAGGGAATTAGTTGGAAGCCACGGTATTATTTGAGAAGGTTCGATATCAATAGTCGAAAAGAAAATAAAGGTAAAGAAAGGAAAGGAGAGAAAAATCAAATTAAAAGTGAAATCGAATTAAACAAAGTTATAAGGTAAAGGAAAGGAGAGACCGAAAAGCCACTCGGCTACAGGCTCACCTCATCAATCATCATATTTAATCATGTTTAAAAGTAATCACCATTCAATCCCAGTAACCAACCCCCTTTAAAGTGACAAAACGAATATTTTAAATCGATGTTGTGTCTCTAATCGACGACAAAACAAATCTTATATTTTCCACTAAAGAACTTATTTATGTTCTAATATATTTAAGTAAGCAACAATTATTTCAATTTTTTTCGATTTATGTATTTATCCTTTTCATTTCACACCTTTCAATTATGTTGATTATATGTATGTAAACATTATATGTATTGTCTTTGGGTGTGGGTTTTATTTCGATTTCTATTAATTTTATTATTTTGTTATTAACTTTAGACATCTAATTTCTATTGGATTATTGCAAAAGGGTGTACATCTTTATTTATTAACACAAACGTAGTAATAAACAGGACTATATATTTGAAAGTAATTTTTTTTACACACAAGTGATCTTTGATTTTTCAATAATGACTTACTGAATACTGGCAGTTTCCAAAATAATTTTAAAAATTGTTTATCCATTGGCGCTTGTATTCATTTACATATCCGGAATTATTTTAGGAAGATAATAATTTTAAAGCCACTGGTGTGGCAGGTGAAATATACCGATTAGGGGGCGAAGATGCCAATCTACTCGAGTTTCATAGCAGGCTTAAAATTTCCGCGAAGTAGGCCTGATCGTTGAAAGTAAAGTTAGATTAAGCAGTCCATCTCGTTGTTCTGTGCCTTTGGCTTCTGTTCCTCTAGCAAGAACTAAGACTTATCTTGCAAGTAATTTAGACTTTTCCTACGTCAGTCAACTGGCAGAAAACGAGGTGATTGGAACGGTTTACAAGAGCTGGAAAACCACCCCTTCTGGAATTATTCTTCAAGCGCGCCAATTTATCCTCGACGGGGGTCAAAGTGCAAAAATATTTATAAAAAACCTTTGAAAATCACAAAACGTCCCATTTCTTCGGATTAAATGTGCACCTAATTCAAAATCGTGACATTTAAATCATTTGTATAAAAAAATTTTATGATTATTTTCTCTTTTTCANTTAGAATAAAAAAAGAAAGAATTTATACAATGCTAGCAAATTGTACATTAAAAAAAATGAATTTATAGAATGCTAGAAAATTTTAGATAAAAAAATGAATTTATACAATGCTCAAAAATTGTACATTAAAAAAAATGAATTTATAGAATGCTTGAAAATTTTAGATAAAAAAATGACTTTATACAATGCCAGATAATTTTAGAATAAAAAAAGAAAGAATTTATACAATGCTAGCAAATTGTACATTAAAAAAAATGAATTTATAGAATGCTAGAAAATTTTAGATAAAAAAATGAATTTATACAATGCTCAAAAATTGTACATTAAAAAAAATGAATTTATAGAATGCTTGAAAATTTTAGATAAAAAAATGACTTTATACAATGCCAGATAATTTTAGAATAAAAAAAGAAAGAATTTATACAATGCTAGCAAACTTTAGATAAAAAAATGAATTTATACAATGCTAGCAAACTTTAGATAAAAAAATGAATTTATACAATGCTAGAAAATTTTAGATTCAGGCAAAATATTTTTACTCAATCTATGTTTTTCGTGTAGATGTGTTATTCTTGTCTGTCGTGTTGAGAGTGCCAGTGAGATATTGTTGATTATGTTTATATACGTTGGATTTTGAAGGGGTGGGGAAGGAAGTCGGTATAGAAAGACATTTTTATATGAGGAGTCGGCTTCTTTGAGGTAAAAGGAGCCGACAATGGGAAAAAATGGGTAATGGTTCGGCCTGATTATCCTTTCGGGTGTACATAGACGGGGATAATTAGGGAAAAGAAAGCCAAATTGTTAAAGAATTAGACCATATAGAAATGTTTGACGTGAGGAATGTAATGATTGTTTTATATGTTTTGTGTGATTTTTATGATGACATATTCATGTTATCGATATTGAATTTTATTAATGATATTAGCGTAGCTGCGACTGAGTTTCAAACCATTTCTAAAAAGTTTATGTTTGTTTTGTTCTGTGTGTAATATTTTTGAATTGTTGAAGTCGAAATTGTGTTTATGTTCAAAATGGTGGGTAGCGAGTGCTGTAGGATTTTGCTTGGGTTTTGTGCAATCATAGATATGTTGCTTTACTCTCTTATCCAGATATTGGGACGTAACACCGATTTAAGTTGCTGGACAATTTAAACAATTGATTTTATAAATAACGTCAGATTTGTTTGTGTGTGAATTGTTTTATAGTTTTTTAAAGCTATTTTAAAGTTATCAGAAGAGAGAGTGTTTAATTTATGTGATAGGCCGTGAATGAATGGCTTGGAAATGCCTGTTGGTTTGTCTGTATTTCATAGATTCCATGTAGTATTATTAGTAATAGTGGATGGTGTTGAGTTGTAGTTGTTGATTATTCCGTTAATTATGTGTTTAGGGTAGTGATTGTTATAGAGGATACGTTTATATATTTTTATGTTCTTGTGGTGAAATGATTCATGGTCTCTGTAAAATGTTAAATAAGTTCAATCGTAACGGAATCGAGAAATGTGATATGAGGCTAAAGAGGATCAAGGCGAGTTTTTCTGATTCTGATATCAATTGTTAACTCTCTTCGAAAGGGATCGAATTACTTTTTTTCATTGTTTTTTTTTCAGTTGTATTAATTTGTTTATGAATCGTTAAATCCGGCGAGTAGACCGCGGGTTTGTAAAGAACTTTGCCGGTTTCGGTAGAACAACATTGGGAACGGAATCTGCTCTAATAATAAGGAAAATCTGTTCTAAAAGACAAGTGCAGACAATTTTGATTGATACTGAATTGTTTTATATTTTACACCAAAAAATTATTATTTCCATGACATCTTGTCATTAAATTATAAATAAAACTCATGTTGCATACCAAGAAAATTATAAACAAAGAGGAGTTTGGTGAAAAAGAATTAGAATTGATCATAGTAGTGAAAGCGCCTAACGAAAAAACCCCCGACTTCAGTAGGAAACTATGAATTTTTCAAAAACAAGCCGGGCAATTTTAGAGATAAACTACTACAACCTTTTAATAATGTTTTAATAAATTCTATTATACCTGAAAGCCTTGGAAAATCTATGATTTTCCGGCTGCGTAATAAAGGCGGTAATTTGGCAAAGAATTATCGAGGCATTTAGTTTTCAGATACAATGACAAAATTGTTTACTGGGATAACTCTAGGAAGATTATAAGGTTTGGTTGTGTTTAGAAAAAGTACAATTGATAGTATTTTTAATCTATGAAATAAATCATAATAAAAATGCAATTAGAAAGAAGAAAGGATAGCTTTTCGGTCGATTTTCGTCCCGCGTTTGATTCGCCAGCCAGGGTTGTTATTTTNTATATATATCTAATTATTATTATATAGCAGAAATAATTCAAAAATACTATAAATTTACAGAATCTGCAATATACGTAGAAATAAGAGTCGAGAGGGGGGCGTCGGTGGCGGGAACAATTTGGGCGTTGACACGGCGCTCATCACTGTAAGCTGAAAGTCCCGGGTTCGAATACACCAGCCCTGCATTCGAACCCGGCATACAACAATGGGCTTTTTTCAAAAACGCCGGCCCCCTGAGGGTTGATATGACCTCTGCTGTTGCGAACCCTCGTAAAAAGAGTGGAGATTCTTCAAACTTCTTAAGGGATTGCGATTTGTTAGTTCACTTAAGCAACATAAACCAAAACATATGATTCGCAAATTTCAAAAATTATTGATCCACTTCTAAAGCTCGAAATTTCATCGTGGCAGTTTCATTATATGAAAAAAGGTTGTATTGCGCTGGTGCAAATGTAATGCAGACGAAACTATATTTAATGTTTATGAAATAAAGAAAATTTAATCGAAAAATTTTCCATCACAATCTATTCATCTTTGTCAAGTGTAATAAGCGCATTTATTCCGCTGGTATAAAAATAGTTGTTTTTTCGACTGACAATAAAGACTTGGAAGGCGTTTTCGACTTCACCGCGTTCTCTAAAAACTGTATCACTCAATAAGTGATCGAAATGCCTGAAAAAGTGAAAGTCTGTAGGGAGGGTCAGGAGAATATGGAAGGTGCGGTAAGGTTTCATATCCTAAGTCCTTTCGTTTCCGCAGGGTTGACATTACGACATGTAGCCTTTATCGTGTAGAAGAATCGTCCCCTTACGGTTTACCAATGCTGGCCAAAGAAGTTGCAGTTTCCCGTGCATTTTGTGAATTTCTTCGCTATATTTCTCTGCCGTAATAGTTTCACCATAATTCAGGAATTTATAATGAACAACACAAGCAGTACACCATGAAACCGTCACATAACCTTTTTTGGGTGCATATGTGGTTACGGGAAAGGTTTTGGCGCTTCATCATTGTCCAACAACCTGGCTCCTGTTATCGTACAGAATACATTTCTCATCGCACGTGATGACGCCTATCGCAACCTTCCCCGTCTCGGGATCGAAATCTCTGAAACCATCGCTGCACAATACACATTCGCTAATGCTTCCCTCCCCCCAAACCGTATTTATGTTACGCGCGGTTTGGGCCTTACTTCTCCCAAGTTTAAATAATTTAAATAGAAATTAATTTTACGAAAATCTAATTTGGACATATTTAACTTGGCAGGTCCTCACTCTTATAAAATTCCATATAAACCAAAATTAATGAATCTTTTTGTGTAATGTTTTTGGTTGAAATGATAAAGTTAGTGCCACGAGCGGGATTCGAACCCACGACCTTTGGCTAAATACGCCGCTCCTCTACCACTTGAGCTATCGTGACTTCGATCCACTCGGACACCAACGTCCCATCTCATTTGTCGCCGAGAATCGAATCCTGATTAAACGACATTTGAAAAATGGCAAAGAGGAGGGAAAATTCGAAAGGTTGTAGGTTGAGATGGGAAGTTGAAGTCACGATAGCTCAAGTGGTAGAGCAGCGGCGTATTTAGAGGAGGGTCGTGGGTTCGAATCCCGCTCGTGACACTAACTTTTTTATTTCAACCAATACCTAATATAAAGATTAATTAATTGAAAGAAGTTATTTGGTCAATTGAAACACGAATCAATGGATAAACCAAAATGTTTGGACAAAAGATAACAGTTAAAAGTATTTATTGTGATCCATAAAGGATATTTGAGATTTTAGCTTTGTTTACCTGACACGCACGTGCGAAGATAAAACAAATTTTCAAAATTTGCATTAATTTTGCGCCAACCCAATAGATACCTATTTAAACATGTTTTCAAGGATATCCGAGTGTTTTGGTAAACCAGTTTGCGATTGGAATGTGTGATATTCGGAATTCGTGAACTTTGTGCCAAGAGGGTTTGAAACAAGACAAGAAGCCAGAACTCCCATGCAAAATTATACTGTAGGAAATGCGTTTGAAAGAGTCGCTCCAGGATGTACTTTGGAGAGTTGCCAACCCTTGAGCTCAGGTATTAGTCTTGATAGAATATTTCACTAATTGCAAAACGCCCACATACCTCTGGAGACACTAGTATTATTCAAAGTGTTTTCCATGGATTACTAAACAAATTCATGCGATTTGCGCATTTACTCTATTATAAATTAAATCTATTAATTACCACCGTGCCGTTATTTCTGGAAAAATGGGAGGGACTATCAGGTTGGATAGGTTCCGATCTTGGCCGGTGGCAAAGAATAACATTTGATTTATTGTGCTGAAATCTGGTCGGTTTATTAATGTGTGCCGTCCTTTACCCTCTTCCGATCCCGTTAAAGAATAGATCTACCTTTGTCTAATACCAATATTTATATTGCACGATTTCATACTGTATTTTAATTTCTACAAGGGGTGTATGCTATACACGTACGGGAGAAGTAATAGATGAAGTAACTTAATAATAATAATAATTTTATGTTGTCTTTTTTTTTTGTATGAACATAAAAAAAATTCACAACGAATAAGTTACATAAGTTGTATGCCATGTAAACAACTGTAGTACAACTGTCAATAATCAGGTAGAATAAAAAATTGTGCATTGCAATTCGATCATTATACAAAAATTTAAAGCCTCTATGAGAAAGTGCAAAAGAAGGTTATTGGGAAAAACTAGTTAGTTTGATTTCGAATTTTGAAAGTTGTGAATCATGTGTTCTGGTATTTTGCCTAAATCGCCGTCCCTTAAGACGGGAACACACTTACCCGACGCAAATCCAAAGTCCAATTTTCCATAAGATTGTATTACCCCCGTGCACATCTGCCCGAAGCTATGCCACGCTACCCTACTCTCCGCTCTGAGATCCCCACTGTCCTGATTTTCGTCGGGTAGCATCGAGTACAGTCGAAGACAAAAGAACCGGACACTCATATTTTTATTCAAACTACATGTATTATTGTCGTTACAATACATACTTATTACATACTTACAACATACTTGTTTTAATATAAACCAAATTAATCGAGATCAAAAATTCATGAGTTTTTATAAAAATTATTTAATTATGATGGTTAGGAAGAAAATATATCAAAACACAGGAATAACTTTTTTTAACACAATTAAGCTAGCAAACAATTTATTTCATGGTTTTGCTCATACAATTACACCATTTTCGTCGAGTAGCGTCAAAACTTGGCACTAATATTTTTGTAGTTTATTTCAAACTACGAATATGTAATTTTGTCGTTATATTAATTACACATTCTTATTTTAATGTAAACCAAGTTAAACGAGATCCAAAATTCATGAGTTTTTATAAAAATTATTTAATTATGATGGTTAGGAAGAAAATATACCAAAACACTGGAATAACTTTTTTTAACACAATTAAGCTAACAAACAATTTATTACATGGTTGTGCTCATAAAATTTAATTCACAATTTATTACATGGTTTTGCTCAAAATAATGCATTAAGAAGAAAAGAGAAGTTGCGATTGTGATACACGCTTTGTGACTGTACGTGCCGTGCGCTTGACTTCGCATAGATGTGCACACCCTACCAAAACGTGGCATGGCGCCGGGAAGCATCGGGTAGCGTTGCATAGCGTTTCATCGTGTAAGTGTGTTCCCGGCTTTAGGCCAGAGCCACACTACACGGAATGCGAGGGAAGTTTTCGTGACGGAAATTTCGCGACGAAAAATCTGCTCAACCCGAACAAACCACATATACAGCGGAAATGAACGGAATGACTTCAACGACTGTTTGGATATGCAGTTGATGACGTGACTCAGTTGATCATGTACTGTTGAAGCTACTTTTCATTTTGTGTATTTACAAGGCAATCGAGAAGCAGAAGAGAAAGAGAGAACACTGGATTCATCCATTGAATGTAAAAATGGTAGCACTTGGTCAATTACAATGTCTGTGTGGGGAATTTGGACGTTATCCTGTCAAGTTCTTCCAATACTATAGGATGACTATAGAATTTCCACAATTAAATTGGTCCACATCTATCTGGATCAGCTTCACATGCAGTTTGCGTGTCCGACTGCCTAACTCTTCCGTTCTACGCTTGTACGTCGTCAGTGTGGTGTACCCCATCTACTTAGCACTGTTCTGATCTGTTTAGCAGGAACCTAGAAGAAAATTTCGCCGGCGGGCGCTGGTGCACCAACGGAGCTCGACGCAGACATTACCACATTAAGCTGTATATTCTGTGTCGAAAACTAACTTTAAAATTTGACAGCGGGTTTTTTAAATTAAGTTTTATCCGCCAACGCAGAAGCAGGTAAACCAATAGACAAAATTGTTAAGGTTGCAAAAGGTTATAAGCTTAGTGTCTTTCGCACTTTTAATACAAAAAAAAAATCAGGTTGCAATCCGTATGTAAAAATGATAAATAAATAAACGATTATCAATCTTTCAATCTATCTTTAAAATGTTAGATGTGTCGACCATGATTTTACTCACGAATAAACTGGATCTCTTGATGCCGGAATGGTTGCTGGAGTTGTTTTAATTGAGCTCTGATTAGGCAAGAGGGAGTATATATTATATAAGAAAAATATATTTTTGTAGAAGGTAAGATAAACTTTATAGGAATAAAAAAGTTACTTTCGCTGACTCCCCATCAGATGTTAGCAATAAGTTGAAAATTGTAGCCAACGAGAGAACTATTTGAAAGTGAACTGTGTAAAAGCGTATATTTTACACGTCCATAATCGCGGACCTAAAGCAATTAAAGTTCTGTTATACAGATAGAGAAATACAGGTGTTACCAACTTAGGTTTATTTAGATGTAAAATTTTCCATCTCTGGTGTCTTTAATGTTGCAGCGAAATTTGCTGAATCAAAGCCATCCTTAGCATTAAGAGCAGTACTGCGTGTTGTTTGGAAATCCAGGATAATGTCTATAACCTGTCAAAAGAAACTTAATGATTCAATTGCAGCAAGTTGTCTAAGTACGGGTAATTCGGTATCTTAACATAATTGAAAAAGCGAGAAGTACAACAAAGTTATTGTTAATCTTAGTTCTCTAAAACTCATTTCAAGAACTCAAATTGAACAAATAACCGAGAAAGTACTTCAGCTTTGGGTCGCACTTAGTCTCACATATTTCTTCTGTAAAACCTGTACCGCTTTTTACCTCCTTACTCGATGCTTTCTCATCTATATTTTTTCAATCTTAATTATTTTATTTCTAATTCAGATTGTTTTCACATCTAAGCATAAATTATCATCATTAACGCTATTGAAAGCCTTTCTATAATCAACAAAAATAGAGAATAGGTCTCTGTCCATGTAGTTTAAATAACGTTGAAAAATTCTATTTAGTAACGTTAGATTATCGAGGCATGATCTTCCCTTTATATAGCCATTTCTGGTTTTAGGGAAGATAGTCATTGCACCATCTCAAAAAATTAATCGGTCTAAAATTATTTGTGTTAAGATTTTCAAAACTGGATTCAGTAGGGAAATGGGACGATAATTATCAGGAATATTTGTTTTCCTTTTTTATAGATCATTGAAGTATGTGCTTTAAACCAAATATGGAGGGTGTCTTCTGTTTCTCATACCCCTTAGTTAAGAGGTGCATATATAATATCCAGTTTTCAGTTAGGTTCTTGACATGTTCATTAGTTATGTTCTCCGGGCTGAGAGGTTTATTAACTCCGATCATCAGAGAAAAGTAATTAGTTCACCCAGAGTAATGTGAGCATCCTGGATTGAGTGTGAATTAAGGGATGTAAATAGTAAATTGTCACACCTTACACTTGTACTATAGAAAATTCTAAAAAAAAGTTTCCATTGGTCTGTTGATATATATTGAATTAATTGTGAATTTCTAGGTCTAGCTCTTATTGTTTGCCAAAATCATTTAAGCTGGAAACACACTTACCCGATGCAACGCTATGCGACGCTACTCGATGCGACCATACGCCTTGCCACGTTTTGGTAGGGTGTGCACATCTATGCGACGTCAAGCGCACGCCACGTACAGTCACTGTTCGTAATGAAATATTTTGAGCAATACCTTGTAATAAATTGTTAGTTAAATTTTATGAGCACAACCATTAAATCAATTGTTAGTTAAATTTAATTGTTTTAAATGAAGTTATTCCGGTGTTTTGATAAATCGTCTTCCTAACCATCATAATTAAACCATTTTTGTAAAACTTACGAATATTTGATCTCGTTTAATTTGGTTTACATTAAAATAGGCATGTTGTAATTAATATAACGATAAAATTACATATACATAGTTTGAAATAAAATACAAAAAATATGAGTGTCCTGTTCTGACGCTATTCGACGAAAAGAGTCACATTTTAAGAGCAAAACCATGTAATAAATTGTTAGATAAATTTAATTGTTTTAAATAAAGTTATTCAGGTGTTTTGATAAATTTTCTGCCAAGCCGTTAAAATTATTTCTTTTAAATAAAAACTAATGAATTTTTGATCTCGATTAATATGGTTTATATTAAAATAAGTATTTTGTAATTAATATAATATAATATTGTGTGGTGATTAGTGACCGTTAATCGATATTTATTTAGAAATCGTGAGATGCGGTCTGGTGTGATGTAGGTTTCAGCAAAACATTTTCTTTATCGTGCCAACGTTTCGATCTTTATTGAGATCATCTTCAGGGCCTGGGATTTACAAACATTGTTTACATATAACAATTACATTTTGGATGTGGAAAAGTGAATTTATACAATGCAAAATATATTTTGTATATTCAATCAAAGTATTTCAACTCACTCAAAGTGTTTGTCTTCTGTGTAATTTTGTCATTCTTGCGTGTCGTGTCGAGAGTGTCAGTGAGATTTTGGTATTTTGTGTTTATATACGTTGGATTTTGAAGTGGTGGGGAAGGAAGTAGGGATAGAAAAGACATTTTTGTATAAGGCGTCGGCTTCTTTGAGGTGAGCTCCATACAGAGAGCTTGTAGGCATGCCGCCGGACATAAGAAGAGTTCTCGAGCACGGTAGCGAGTTTCAGAGTCCCCTGTTCAGCTTTTTAGGGGAAATTGGGTTTTTTATTGTATACAGTATGTCTTATGTGTTGTGTGTCTATATGTTTTGTCTGAGTGCATGTATTTATTAGCGTGAATGGCGAGAGGTGAGGGTGAAATATAACGTCATCATCACCCCTCCAACCATGAGAGCGTAAGAGTGTGTGTTCGTGGTCGATGGCGGAATATTTATAAAAGTACTCCATCGACCCCAATCTAGTTTAGTTTAAGTGTAGGTCGGTGGAGGAATATCAAGTACTCCACCGACCAAACGGAATGAGTGTACTGTATGGATGTATTTATGTGTATGAATGTAGTGTTTGAAAGTGTAAATAGAATATAGACATAGTTGGGGGCTGAAATGACCTAGATGTCGGAAGCCCCTATCAAAAAAAAAAAAAAAATATGAGTGTCACAATTATTATTATTTTAATACAAACTAATGAATTTTTGATCTCGGTTAATTTGGTTATATTAAATTGTTTGTTGTAATTAATATAACGACAATAAAAAATAAAAATAGTTTGAATAAAAATGTGAGTGTCCGGTTCTTTTGTCTTCGACTGTAGTCGATGCTACCCGACGAAAATCTGGACAGTGGGGATCACAGAGCGTAGAGTAGGGTAGCGTTGCATAACATTGGGCCGATGTGCACGAGGATATAACCTTATGGAAAATTGGACTTTGGTTTTGCGTCGGGTAGCATCGGGTAGCGTCCCATGACGTTGCATCGGGTGTGTTCCCGGCTTTACTATCTTTACGGATATTTATTTATTATTAATTTCGTGGTCCGCTTGACCAATTAAACTTTACAATTAATTAAGGTTTTTAGTTGAGATGAAAAAAAGTTAATGGCACGAGAGGGATTCGAACCCACGACCTTCGGCTTGATACGCCGCTGCTCTACCACCTGAGCTATCGTGACCTCTTGAATACCTTGAATTAAGTATCAAGCCGACGGTCGTGGGTTCGAATCCCTCTCGTGCCATTAACTTTTTTTCATCTCAACTAAAAACCTTAATTAATTGTAATGTCTAACTTATGTTCAACTTGCACCTGATGCACCTGGCTATATCTGTAATTAAAGAAATAATTAAATCCATCAGGTAGTGTGTGGAACCCCATTAAAAACGAGCCAAACGAATGCACCTGTTTCTTGTCATTCGCTGTTCGCCAATATTTTCACTGCACTGAGACACTGCATATTGACACTGATAAAATAGCTCCAGTCAATTTTGTAAAATGAATTCAATATAAAAATAATCTTACTGTGAAATGCGTGCGTGTCCAATATAACAGTGAATATAAACATTTTTCTTTGGGCTTTCAAAAGTTGTTCAGTTTGAATGAAGTCAGACGAAAGGGATTTGTATGTTCGGTTTGAAGAAGCGTGAAAGTTTCCGTTGAGAGGATTTGGCAACTTTTTAGTTAAGCGTCGCAGCATTATGTTTCTCCTTTCTGAATAACCTTCAGCCTCCTTTGTAAAAGGATTCATGTAGTTAAGCATTACTTCATGACGCTTCTCTGCTTTCAGTGGGTGCATTAATCATTGAAATTTCGAAAGAGAGCTTCGTCGAGCTTTCCTTTAGATAGCCAGTGAATGAAATTCTCTGTCTCTCTCATTCTAAAGTGAGGCGTGGCTCCTGGAATATATGATTGATTAATAAATAAAATTAATGTTAAATATATGACAAGTAATAATCAAACACTGGAACAATCCTGTACAGTTCAATGATTAACGAAGAAAATAGACTTTCCTCTTGTGGCCTGCGGGATCATACAGAAAGAGAAAGATAAATGGTCACTCAAAAAAATGTACCCATCCTAAAAGCATAACCATGTTACAACTATGTAAATAAGAATACCAGGATGATTGTCAACGGTCAACATACAAATTTTATTTTACGTATTTGTTTTTCCATTTTTTCTTAAACAGCCCCTTTTATATTGTTAATTCTCAGCACATTGACACAACAAGCTTTGTAATCTTATATTGCTTTTTCCTGTAATATTATAAATTAAAAAGGCGCTTTCACCCCCGTTTGTGTGGTCTTATTTAAAGGCGAAAAGCTAATCTTGTCTTTCTACTATTGCTTGGAATTTGTTCAGACGATTATTAATTTCCAGCAGTTACTTCACCTTTCCAGTTCAGACCTTCTGCCGTTTGAAAAACGCTATTTCTCCCAGACGGTTTTTCATCGATCCTTTGTTGTATTATTTTCCCTCTTTGTCGTTATCTTTTTATATTCCAGACGATATTTTATGACCTTTCCTTCAGAACAAATATTACGGAATTTTCTGTGTCGGTCAATCCATAATAAATTATAACTTCACTAGTTTTCGTGGTCCGCTTGACCAATTAACATCTTACTAATATCCTAGCCGAAGGTCGTGGGTTCGAATACTGCTCGTGCCACTAGGTTTTTCATTTCAACCAAAACCTTACATAAAAAAAAAATTAATTGAAATAAGTCATTTGGTCAATCAGACTACTAAATGAAATGGATAAAAAACAATAAATTAACATCCTCCTAACATAATCTATTCTATAGGCAAGTATATATATATTATTATATATATAAATGGCAAGTATATATATAAATGTTTAATTACAATCCATTATTAATGTAATGAAAATATATAAAATTAAGTTAAACATTCTGTGATATAAGTAATTAAATTGTGGCAGTTTAATATGTGAAACTGTAAAGTATGTGTGTGTATACACTATTTTATGGATGAGGTTTTAAATTTTTTATAAATGTATGATAATGTACAGGTTAAAAATAGAGTTAAAAAAAAATCCCTGTAAAAATCATATCGCCGCCCAGCGGTCCATCCCGGTAACGCTACAAACGTAGCGGCTAAAGATCTGAAAAAGGGAACCTGTTGTGATGAAGAAAAAAAAATGCATATATAAATACACTTTTATATGCACAAGTATCTAATAAAGGAAAAAAAAGAACTTAAATGTATTATTTAAAAGAAACAATAAAAATTAAATCATAAAGAAAGTGAGCTGTAAGAGGTTAATACCGTTAAAACAGCCCCAAGTCAAATAATAAAGAAAAAATCACAACAGGATAAAAAACAATAAATTAACATTCTGCATGAGCAAAGTTGACAATTTTAGGGATTTATTCGTAAAAAGTTGGTTATAAAGTTAGAGCATTTGTTGATAAGAAACATACATCAATTAGGATTGGTACAATTACAACTACAGATTGGTGCATTGATTCTGGAATAGAGAACGGGATTGAAGGCAATCCTGTCTTCATTACCGAGCATCAAGAGCATACTTAATGAATGATAAACAATTAGAACCTCTAAGCACGTCTTTAACCTAACCCCATGACAGTAAAAAAGTAAATAAGCCAATTTAATGATCTTACTTAAAATCGGTTGTTAGAACTTGTTTTTATTCAGTGTAAATGTAATTATATAACTATTATATTAATAATAAGTAAATAGTAACACCAACTGATCAATGGCTTATATGTAGTGTAGTGTATGAGAGACAATTAGTTTTAGTTTAATTTAAAGTTGTAGAAAAAGTGTATAGACTGGGAGGGAAGAAATGTGAGACAGACGGATCCCATTTCGCACGACGGACGTTGATTCAGTCTTGTTCGAACTCTGGAAAGAAGATGATGGCGGCCGTCTTGCTGATACTGGGTGAGTGTCTTGTGTTTTGTCCCTCTCAGGCTGAGTAGTTTTTGCAATACTATGTTCGTAGAATAGTTTTGGGGGAACTGTAACACCTGCAGTCGATAGGAAGCCCCGTATGCCATCATTGTATAATCGAGAAGAAACAAAATTCATTATGTAATTAATTTAAAGATAATAAAATGTTAGCATAGTAAATAATAGTTAATTGTTCTCCAAGGGCCAACCTAGNTCTATATATATCTTAAAGCCAGGTCCACCACGAGTATGCGGCGAGCGAGCCTGATGGCCTTTAGCAAATGAACGTACATAAAGCCCCATAAAACTACCTATAATGCTTTCGTGCGACTAGATAAGTATGACAAACGAGCAGAGCAATAACAGAAATGACTGGAATCATTTTTACCCCGGGAAAAAATTGAAATGATTGGGAATAATAGATTAGATAGAATTGTGTCAATGATTAAAGTCTGGTTCGAGCCCAACGTTTCAACATTTTTCATCGAGACGATCCCATTTACTGGGCAACGCGAGTTAAAATACACCTTTTGCCCATTATTCGTGACTGATATTAAGAAATGCGCTTCCGTCAGAAAACATATTGTACATCCTGGTTTATTTCATTTTGACACTAAAACCATTTTACGAGGACCGTAAAGGGTCCCCCGTATGACACATATGTCAAGGTTGCCTAGAAGCTCACTCAATCTCGACGCAAAATGTTCATATTAGATATACTGACTGAAACTTAAATGAATGTGGAAGGAAGACGGTAAAATGTTCACGTTTCGGTTCAGATTGATTTAACATTGTAAAGTTGGCGATAATATCTTTGTTTGTTCTAAATTGTCAATATTAACAGGTTATTTACTCATAACAATACGCCGGATTGCCATGGTTCTTACTTAACCCTTGGTTATTTCGCCTTTGTAGCAATTGCTGCAAGGCAAATCAATATCACAAAGAATCCAGATGTCGGAGTTAAAAAAATTCTTCACTTGAAACGAGTGTAATTATATACTTGCCCGAATGAAAAAAAAATTTGATATTCATTTGGAGGGTTGTGGTTTAAGGCCCCTATTTCAAAGAAAACCACACTCACTTAAAGAGTAGATTTTCATAAATAGAACAATGAGTTATCGATGAAGAAAACGTACTTCATCATTGCTGAGACAATAATTTTTCAAAATAGTTTTTTTGGCTTTCATTTAAGCATCACCATGCTCATATCGCCCACCTACAAGAAAAGTGACATAAGTAGAAAAATACTAAAAACCGCAATATTAATTTTTTTAATAATATTCTTAATTATTTCAATTATTTATTCTTTCTATGTAAGGTCTTGGTTGAGATAAAAAGTCAGTTTCACGAGCGTGATTCGAACCCACGACCTTCGGCTAAATACTCCCCTATTCTTCCACTTTAGCTACATAGAGAGAATAATTAATTGAAAGAGTAACTTGGTCAATTGATCATTAAAACGTAAACGGATTAATATTTAATACGTAAAAGAAGGATCACTTTACTAAATAGCTCCCCGTGGCCATTTCATAGGTCGCCGAGAATCCAATCCTGATTACACGACATTTGAAATTGCAAAAAAGAGAGAAAAATTCGAATGGTTGTAGGCTGAGATGGAGAGTTGGTGTCCGAGCGGATCGAAGTCACGATAGCTCAAGTGGTAGAGCAGCGGCGTATTTAGCCGAAGGTCGTGGGTTCGAATCCCGCTCGTGACACTGACTTTTGTATCTCAACCAAGACCTTACATAGAAAGAATAATTAATTGATTGAAAGAACTAACTTGGTCAATTCGCAACTAAAACTTAAATGTATTAATATTCTTGATTATATGATTTTTTCATAATGTTTTAACAGTGTTGTCTTTTAACTTTTACACTATTTTATAGTTTCAACATTTTTTTAAATGTTTTAAGTATAATATTTTTAATAATCAATAAAACTTTTATTTCAATACTTATTTTTGTATTTTAAATAACTAATTAGTCCTGACTATAGAAGGGAAGTACATTTGGTTCAAACATAACCTCAGTAAGACTTATTACAAGGATATTTATGTTCGTTTGTTAGGTTTGCTTGTGGTCTGTTACTATAATAAAAAAGTAATACCCTTACGGTCATTCATTGATCAGTATTATCGTTAGAGCAAACAAACTTAAATTACTGAGAGGCAAGAAAAGTGTCACAACTCAAAAAGGGATAGTTTGTTATGAGTTGTACATTATTACATAGATTTTTTAGTTTTGTGTTTTGGCTCAAATCTTGGAGAACCGAAAGACAAACTTGATGGATTATGACAGTTTAAATTGCCAACAACCGTAATGGCGTGTAATTAATGCATACGACAAAAAAGTAAACTTACATTTGTCTCATATGTAAAAAATTTTTTGTTGAGTTGTGTCACTTTTCTTGTGGGTGTGCGATTTACTCAATATATAATAAATAAGTACACATCGCATAATTAATTAATTTACTAAATAATTAAAACGAGGAGCACAGAACATTGAAATAAATAGTTTTACACATAAGTAAATAATTACCATAACATACACAAAAAACACTGAAATCTATATCTCAGTTTCACACATCAGTATCACAATATTTCAAAAATGCATATATCATTTCACACGCGTCCACATTTCTAGCCGAATGCAAATTTTCTCAGCAAAACAGTCGCTCAAAATTTCTCAGCGTAAAAAATTACCGTTTTGCCTCTTCGTATTCTGGGCACGTCAAAATTAGATGCTTTATGTTTTCCGGTTCGGCGCATGTCTCGCAGTTTGAAGTAGCCCTGCGGCTAATGTTATGCATGTATGCAACACAAATGCAGTGGTTTGAGCGAATTTGAAATACAATAATTCAAAAAAAGAAAGTTTCATTTCAATAATACCGATTGAACTATTCAATAAGAACTACGATGAACCATTTGAATAATCTGTAAGGATGTATAAACAAACAAAAGAGGCTGTGAACATCTTTAGCGTATTTTTTCGTGTCGGCCAATACCCTTTCGCGGTACTGATCACCTCAGAGCTGTTGATCCCTTTGAGGCAGTTTCGCTTTCTTCTATTTTTTCTATATTTAAGAGGCTATCGGCCTTGTTGGGGGTAGTGTAATTTACGTTTCCACCGTGATTCCTTTTGCCCCGAATTGGAACGTTGATCCCTTTATCACGATGACGTTTTATGCTTTTTGTTCATGTTTAGTGACACTTGATTTGACCAAAACATATGAGAGTCACGAAAATTATTTTTAATCCATTATATTTCGTGGTTTGATTGACCCAATAACTTCTTTCAATCTTTATGTAAGGTATTGATTGAAATGAAAAAGCTAGTGTCACGAGCGGGATTCGAACCCAAGACGTTCGGCTAAATACGCCGCTGCTCTATCACTTGAGCCATCGTGATTTCGATCCACTCGGACACCACACCCCGTCTCAACCTACAACCTTTCAAATTTTCCCTCCTTTTCGCCATTTTTCAAATGTGTTATCAGGAATCGATTCTCGGCGACATATGTAGTGTTTGAAAAATGATAAAAAGAAGAGAAAATTCGAAAGGTTGTAGGTTGAGACGTGGAGTTGGTGTCCGAGTGGATCGAAGTCACGATAGCTCAAGTGGTAGAGCAGCGGCGTATTGAGCCGAAGGTCGTGTGTTCGAATCCCGTTCGTGACATTAGCTTTTTCATTTCAACCAATACCTTACATAAAGATTAATTATTTTTAATACAAATTTATATTAAAATAGCTATTGTAAATAATTTTTGACAGGAGCAGTTGTACAATTATACCATAAAAATTTATAGAGTTAAAGATGTTGAAACACGTATGGTTTTAGAAGAATTATGACCTGAAAATTTTTTCCACTCAACTGATCCCTTTCAAACTGTAGTTTACTGGTCTCTATGGACGAGACTTAATCAATCGCAACTGTACAGATATTACTTGAGTTACAGGTAGAATGGGAATCATAAATTCATACCGGGGTGTAACGAATCAGTTATTGCAAATTGTCGATTTCGTCTGACTTGAATTTGTTCAAGATTTTTACTTACTTTTTAGAAAATCTTTTCTAAAATTTCATTTTATCAAATTCAATACTTATTAAATAATGAATTATCCGCAAAATTTGCCGTTCAGTTATTATAGGCGACAACGAGTCGTCTTACAAAATGATGATTTAAAGAGACAAGCCCTCAATTTTGTAATTTAATATTTAAAAATATCATGGATAAGACCAATTGTGAAGGAAACACAAGTTTCTTCTCCTCGCCCTTTGACGAGGCTTTGTCTGAATATTGAACCTTCTGAAATATTAAAGCCTGTTCACGGGACACTCTGTATACAGGTTCTATAAGAGATATTGCCAAGCCAACCAATTTATTCTTAAATCATTCTAAAATTTGCAACCTTTTTCGATTTATGTAGCATAAGAATATTAAGTATTTATCAATATTCTTATATTGACAAATGTCAGAGTGTACATATATAAATATAATTTTTTCTTAACAATAAGATGTCAAAGAGACACGGAACTAAAAAACGTATATGTTTGTTCAAGGTGTAGATATGTGGGAAATTAATTGTTTAAAGGTTTTTTATATGTCCCTAACAAAAAGCAATTTTTGGCTAAGCGTTATAATTCTAATCGCTTGCTGGCTGAGGAAGAACTGGCACCAAAAAAAAATTTAATCAACATGAAAGAAAGTAGCTGGATGGAGAGGAAAGAGGTAAAGGGGAAATAAGCTGGATGGAAACGAGAGGGGAGAAGATGTTGCTAAGTTGAAAGATGGAGGAAGGAAATGAGCGCTATCTTTATAAGGTAAAAACCAATCATCTTAATATTTATATTCGCATATTTATTATTTGTTCTGTCGAAAAGCCGCGTGCTTAAATTTTATAACCACTCACTTTCAATACTTTAAATATAACATACAATAACATCGTACGATGCTTAAGGTATCGTACTTTAACGGAAAAGAAATTGCACAGATGGGGTAAGTGAAACGGACCATTATTTCAATGTTATTTCGAACAAATATTCCTAAGTCATTTTAATTAACTATACTTCTTACCAAAGGTCTTGGTTGAGATGAAAAAGTCAGTCACGAGCGAGATTCGAACTCACCACCTTCGGCTCAACACGCCGCTGCTCTAACCACTTGAGCTATCCTGACGTCGATCCACTTGGACACCCATCTCAACCTACAACCGTTCGAATTTTCCTTCTTTTCGTCATTTTCATTAAAGAAAGAATAATTAATTGATTGAACAGGGAATTGAATCAATTGAACAATTGATTGGGCAGCGTTTGACGGAGTGGACAGAAAAGCGCTTGTTTTAAAACTTTTTAATATTGGTGTATCAACCAAATTCATAAACGTTATTGGTGTCCGGAAGTCACGATGGCTCAAGTGGTAGAAAAGCGGTGTATTTAGGGAAGGTCGTGGGTTCGAATCCCCTCGTGACACTAACTTTTTCAGTTCAACCAAACCATACACAAAAAGATTAATTATTTGAAAGACGTAATTTGGTCAATCAAACCACTAAATATAATGGATAAAAATTAATAAATTAACTTATTTCGAACAAATTTTCCCAAGTCATTTTAATTAACTATACTTCTTACCAAAGGTCTTGGTTGAGATGAAAAAGTCAGTCACGAGCGAGATTCGAACCCACGACCTTGGGCTCAATTCGCCTCTGCTCTGACTATTTGAGCTACCGTGACTTTCATCCACTCCATACCTTTCGTAACACTAACTTTTCCATCTCAATCGAGGTGTTAGATAAGAAGTATAATTAATTAAAATAATTAATACGGTCAATTATGAGTAGTAAAAGTATGTAGATTTCTCAAGTCACTTAAAACGAATTGCTTTGTTAGCCTGCAAAAATCTTATCTCGCATTTCCAGCATCATCAGCCCTTTTTCCATCAGCAGAAAGATTCGAGCACTTGAGTATGATACAAGTGAAGATTATCAAACAGATAAACTATCCATTTTTTAATATTCCCTGGATAACAAACTTGTCAATGTATTGAGTAAAATATGAAAGAATATGGATCCGACCTCAATAAACTAACGAATCAAAGAAGAATTAAATACTTCGTTTCCATCAGAAAATCTGGATGTGGGATTTATTACCCAATGAGGAAGTTAGGACGCGAGGTAAGAATGCCTGACGAGACATCAGCTTTTATTTCTGCGCTTCATGCAATAAAGAACGTTCTAATTGATGCTCACAAAATTCCTTCTGAAAAATCAATCGTGGTTATTTTAACGGATTCTAAAAGTGCCATAGAGGAAATTAGTTCTGTCAACCCAAACTATTTAAATAATTATGTAATAACAATTTATTCGTTAAACTAGAAAAATCAATTAATCAAATAAAATCAGTTTTGGTTTGGATTCCAGCTCACTGTGGAATACATGGTAAGGAATGATTGGATTCGGTAGGCAGAGAAGCGACGATAGAAGCAACCTTAATGAACGTAAAATTAACATTTCATGATTTTTATACACCAAAAAGAAGTCAAAAATACAGTTATAATACAGTGGACGCTGCTTATAAAAGCATTTTGGGACCAGACAAAAAGTGAGTCTTATAAGTGGATGAATCTTATAAGCGAAGGAAACAAATTTTTAGAATGTAAGTGATACACAAACTTTATATTTCCTGTCAATACATGTAGACATAGCGTGTCATTCACCTATAAAATATGTACATACATAATCAATTCAAAATTTAAGGTTTAAAGAAATTTATTACTTTTGTTTGTTTTTTGATATTTTCCAACATTTCAATGCTTCTCATAATCGTAGTGCTTTTGAAAATTGGTCCCGTGGCGCTGGACAGCTCTCCTCAACAACCCTAGAGCCGTTAGAACCTCCGAGTTTGAAGGTGGAACGTCGACTTCCTCCGAACATCGTCATCGTTCCTAGCATACGATGTGCTGCTGCTCCTGGCTTCGTTCATGACGGCAAATATGGTCCTCAGAATACGCTTCAGAGGTTTGAAGATTGTGGTCGATATCCATCCAACCCTCGTAGTTCCTCACAGTAAGATCTTCTGGCGTCTCAATAGGGCATCTATCTTCCTCCTTCTTCAGCACTTCATCAATTTTGACAAAACTTCCATGCCGAAAGCTGTTTCGAATGGTCACAACACTAACGTTATTCCACTATTGGTTGGCCAGGTGTAAAGATTCGAGAATGTTGATTTTCTTGGTGAGGTCGTTAGCCTACAAAGTCGAATTTGAAGATGAAGTTGACTGAGATTCCAAGGTTTCGTCATTAAGAGCGATAAGGTTTTTGTCTCATTTTTGACCTGTAATATTCTTTAAAAGTTCTAAGTTCCTTGGTCTCACGGCTGCATCAGTGACGTAGTGTTAGCAGGTAAAAGAAATAGTGTGATGTTCTTGAAATTCAAATTTACAATGTGAGTTGTGCAAACTGAGTCTTATATCTGAAGTGGTGAGTCTTATAACCGAGCTTTTTTCAATGTCCGAACACGTCCGAACTGTTTCTGCCGATTCTGAGTCTTATAGGCGACTGAACTTCATATCATAGATTATAAGCGGCGTCCACNTAAAGGCGTTGTTTTGATGTGATTTCTTGCGAAACATAACCGAGCTGATCTGTGCTTTGTCAGAAGTGGACCAGTTGTAGGCCCTCTTGAAGGTAATCCAACTTGTTGAAGTTGTTGCTCGATCTCAACAGCGGTAGAATGTCGATTTAGGAGTATATGCGAAATAATAAAACCCCTTTGAGATGAGACTCGATGGCGACCTGATCCACGCCTTCTTCAGTATCTTGGTACCGATGGAAGGCTCTTCGGATAGTTGTTTTGGGAATGTTAAACACCCTGGAAACATACGCTTCTTTTCTTCCACCTTCAACAATGCTACGATTCTAGCCGAATCTGTTTCACGTAAAACCTTCACTTGAAACTTAAAAATGGTACAACATAAAAAGATCAAACCACCGGAACGTTAGAGGTTTTCAGGAAAACCAACAAAGAAGAGAATGACTGTTGAAAGATTTATTTACAAAATTCAATTGTAAACACATGTGGGAGATTTTATCTGTGTTTTATTTATCTTTAATTATTTAAAACGTACCAGATATTGTTATACGATAATCAATGCAGGATTGTCTAAGATACAATTAAAAATATTAAGGGTGGCCTCTTTCTTGCCTCTCATTGTACACGTGGAAGTACATTCCATCAAAAAGAAAGGAAAAGTGTACGCGCTCACTCAGTCGTCTACCAGGCCTTATTTCTCGGGATTTATTTGGGCCGGGGTGGTTTTGTACATCAGTGATCCAGCTTTGCCTGGGCTTCAATAGTCTCCCACATCACCTATGTTGATATATTAGGTTTTACATCAACGCCAACGTGAAGCGGCATGCACGGATGACGACCATGTGTTACTATCTTGCACTCTTACCTCGGAGGGAAGAGAGGACTTAACCAAGTCCGAAACAACATCCTTCTACCCACAAAATGTAGTTGAATGAAAAAATAATTAGCAATTAAGATTTCGAAACTTCTATTAAAAACAAAGAAAGTAATACAAAGTAAACGGAAAAGACTCTTTCGTGCAAAATTGATTATAAGAAAATACAAAAGCTTCTGAATTTTAAATTAAATGTTAAAAATTCCAGACTTCTTTGGCTTGCAATTTTCAAAAATGTGGACATATTAAACTTAATTCAAGATAATGTTTGGAAGCTATTTGTAATTTTTTAATATTTATTTGCATTGTTTTGGGAAACGGCTCTATATGTATATAGTTTTTTATTGTTTAAAGTGTGAGAGAGGAATATGATCACTCTACTTGAGTGAATGGTATATAAATCACAATGTACTTAAGAATAAGTGATATAGTGGGCTTAGTTTAAAACTGCAGGAGTTGGGGGCAGAAAAGATCTTACACCGAGATCTGACCCTGGACCTCAAAAACCAGGATTGGGAAAAGTCGCAGGCTTAATAAATTGAATTTATTTTAAATTGAAATATGTTTATGAGATCATAAACATCAGTTTGCAAATTAATCCAGTTACATAAATTAAGAAAAAGACAGGACCTAGGAGAAAGCCATGTGATACCCATGCCTAAAAATTTCCATTGAAGAGAAAATTCCATTTTGGTAGGTGGGCATTGAACCCACGACCGCGGGTTTAACGAGACATCAGCCAGACGCCTGATCCTGCTACCGCTGCTATTGATTTTACTCTTCGTAGTCTTCCCAATTCAGTCGTTCAATCAAAAAACCTTGGCAATTTATTTGCAACCCCTGTCACACCTTTTTTTGTTTTTCGTAAAAAAACTTAATTTTTCCAAATCAATTCATTGTCCTGACGATACAAAAGTTAAAAAAATACAACTTAGTATAAGATGAAGTAAATTCCTATGACATATAAATTTGTATGAGGGAAGAGAATCCCGCAGGTGGTGGTCTGAGAAAGACATAACTCAGGTGATAAAAGAAAGGGGTTATTTGAAAGATAAGTTTGCAGGGCACGTGACATGGCAGTGACGGCGACAAAAGGACATGAGGTATTACCCTCAAATCCCGTCATCGGGCTCAAAGGGGTGGCTTCCGTTAACTACCCTCACCTGCTAAGATATCAAACCAACAAGGCTCAAAACAATAGGAAGCTCTCATGGCATACGTTCCTGTTTTAAAGTGCAATAAATTAAAACTTTATTGTACAAAAATTGTCTTTTAATGTCATCAGTTGATAAATAAAATAATGAAAAAATTCCGTATTTTTTGATGACCTTTGTCTGTTGCACTAACTAAAAAATTGTTACAGTATGATACTAATTGTTTTTATGATAGTACTTTTTAAAACAACAGTTTTTAATATACATATAATATAACAATTTTAAATATACAGTGCTACAAATTTATTTATTACAGATGGTAAGGGATGATAGCCTTCATTATGAAAAATACCTCGAGAGAGTGACAAATCGTGTCACCCCGTGCCCTGGACGTTTGTGAAGAAGATTTAGCCATTCTCTTTAGGTGGTAGGATGCATCCGCCACTCTTCGTTTTGCCCCCGCCGCCAACGCGCCTTTCTGGGAGCTGAAAACACCAGATCGGGACGCGCTGCCGCTTGCGCATAGGTGCCGGCATAGCCCCTCTCCCGACCACAGTCTTGGCCTCTCGAAAGCTTTCTTTTCTAGTAGTTCAAGTTCTCTTTTTTCTAGTACTTATAATTTTTGTATTTTTCAAAACAATTGTGCAAATTTCGGGTGCGTTTCTCTATCTCATTCACACAACTCTTGCGGTAACTTGCACCGCAGGGATATATGCCAAAATCGAGGTGTACGGTCGAACCTTTAGCTTATAGAAGACCGCTCTTATACCATCTGGGCACCTTGCCGCGACAAAGGTGAGGATTAGACTCGCCGAATGGACAATTTGTCCGTTCCGGCGAGTATTCATCCTCCTCACCCCCAACACACATTGGTCCCCAAGGCTCTCTTTGATGTGATTGACGTTGTCATTCAAGGGGGCACGGCACTACCCAATTTGAAGTATTAAAGCTCTGGTGAGGGGTAACCTCAACGAATCGAACCCACAACCGAACGTCTAAAGCGCTAAACTTTCATCTACCGCAATCGCCGAAGTTTAGATTAATTAATCAAATCAAAATTATTTTGTTTGATATCAAATTTCGGTTTAAAATATTTTAAACAATTTTAGACTAATTACGTTACATAGTTCAATTGAAAACAAAATGCCAATGATGTGTAAAACTACCATAGAGATTATGTTTTGTTTTTATTGCAGTGTGTATAGTTACTTTTATTAAAATGTTGAAAAAAGATTTCAATCCTGTTATCTATCCGATAAATCGAGTCACTGAGTCTCCAAGTTTGATCACAAGGTGTTAATACGCTTGTAAATATTTCATATTAAAACTTTTAATTTTTTCAAAATCAAACAAAAAAAATGAAAAAGGATTTTTTTAAATTGATACATTTAATTTATTTTACCACCCTTTCAAAATTCGTCCGTTTAACAAGAACCTCATTACTTTGCTTTCCATCCTATCGAATACATTGTTAACTCAGCTAAACTTAGTTGAAGCTAAAACTATTCACCGCTCGTAACAATATTTAGTGATGCATGTAATATAATAATTATGTTATCCTCTCATATTATGCTCTTTTTTAATATTTAAATTTAATGCTATTAACTAAAACGGAAATATCAAGTTAGAATTTAGACATTACTTATTTATTCCGTCTATTAGGTTTTTATATTTCTAACATGTTTCATTTTTAAGAAACGCTTAAATATTGCTTTCGGTGGTGGTCTTCATCTTGAACACAATACGTAGTTAATTAATATGCAAGCATGCCATTTAATTTAATTGGTAAATAATTTGTTTGAAATCAGTTTTTTAAAACTATTTTAAGAATCAGTAGTTATAAATGGTTTTTCGACAATGATGGCTTAATTTTTTGGGGTGGGAGGGTAAACGGTTGAATATTAGAAAAAACCGATTCATTTTCTGTCGGTTTCTGGATATTCTTTTGAGTGAATATAATGACAGCCAAGCAATAATAACAAATCTAATTCGCTTATTACCTTTATGGAATGTTTTAATTTTACAAACTGATAAAGTGGGTTGTCAATTGCTCAAAACTTCTACTGAACCGTTGGATCGGGTTTTTGTCAAAAAGAATCCCTTCTGATGGTAGAGTCTTTAATTCTTTTGTTGGTTAATTCTTTAATGTTTTAAGTTGTAAGTTTTCAAAGTTATTAAGCGGATCAAATCTTTCAGTACACCTTTTTTTGTAATGAAATATATTGACATCACACTTTTGTCATTTTACGGTTTTACGCATGGCCGGTATTGAAATTGCAATTCACCAATAGGTTTTAACAATTAATTAAGGTTTTTAGTTGAGATAAAAAAAGTCAATGGCACGAGCGGGATTCGAACCCACGATCTTCGGCTTGATACGCCGCTGCTCTACCACTTGAGCTATCGTGACCTCGATCCACTCGGACACTAACTTCCCATCTCAACCGCACCTTTTGAATAGCCGAAGGTCGTGGGTTCAAATCCCGCTCGTGCCATTGACTTTTTTATCTCAACTAAAAACCTTAATTAAAAGTAAGAGGTCAAGCGGACTACGAAACTAGTGAATTTAATAGGTTTTAAATTGTAACTCTGGTGTGAGATATTATTGGGCTATGAACGTCGGTCGATAACTGAATAACCTATTAAATTGTAATTTAAATATTTTTGTTAATTTATTGCCTCTCGATTATCCTTATATGCCTTTTCTAACTTTCGACAGAAATGAAGTAAGAAACGTGAAGGTTTTTTTGTCGCTATAGAGCAAAAATTAAAATAGTTCCAATCATATGCTTATCTAATTTTCAAAGGTTGTAAAATAAATCAGTTTTTTTGGTATAAAGGAAAAAGAGAGGGACAAATGACTCACCTCAAAACTCCAACGATTAGGCAATAAATGTCAACAATCTTCCACCTTTGTCTCCAAGGCATATGAGGCCTTTCCCCACTTGCCGAATAACCACCGATTATCTAAGTAAAAACAACAGCTCTCTCGATTTTGTCACACGGGAGAAAATTCACGCAAATAAACTTATTGATCTATCACTGTCTAGTTACTCGAAAGAATGTGACTGAAACTAGGAAAAGATAGATATGCTTACTGGTCAGTCCCTACATTCCTTTTTATCCGAAATATCTTTTAATTAACCCGGAGAAAACAACGATTAACGTGGAAATGATGTTTACATGGTGACTGCCTGAGCCGAACTGATTTATACCATATATACAATATATAGTATCTGGGAGTAACTTACCCCAAAACTGTCGATGGTCAAACATGTAGAGAAGAAAGCCCTGGAAGCGAAACTGGCTATAAATAAGGTTTGGTCTGACCTAATTTCAAACGACCTTGTACCAATAAAAAGTAAATATCAAATTTTCACGGCCGTTTGTCGAGCAATTCTTTGCTATGCAGGTCAAATTTGGGGTTATCGCGAATATGAAGAGATAGAAAAAGTTCACCGTTTTTTTGTTCGTAAGTTGTTTGCCCTGCCATCATCAACTCCTAATTTTATGTTGTATATTGAGGCATAGAACTGTTGTTTATTTATTCTTTAAGGTTACATTTTTAGTTTATTTTGAAATCGCTTCAAGCTCCTGATTCTCCCCTGGCAAAAATTTCATCATTTGAAGTTATTAAGGGTAACATATACTGGTTCAAATCCTGGAATTCTCTTGCGGAGAGGTATAATGTTCTCCTTGGATATTTCTGCAGCGTGGTCTGAAATGTTTTCCAATCTTCTTCATATTATGGGGGCTCGTCATCGGGAGAGTTGTATTTCTCGTGCCGTGGATTCAAATAGATTCCAACTCTACAAGGAGTTGAATCATTCCCTAACTCCTTGCAATTTTTTTTCTGCTCCAGCAAATGATGCTTCGTTCTCTTTTTTCCGCTGGTGGTTTAAAATTCGAGGGGAGTTGTTGTTCCTGAATTTCAGGCCTTGGGTTGGGGGTATTCCTGCCACTGCAGTGTGCTCTCTATGCAACTCAGGTGATCGTGAGGATGCATTTCATTTTCTCGCTAGATGCTCGGTCCTTAACGAATTGAGGTTTCTGTATGTGGGTAAGGGTTTTCTGACGAGGGAAGAGCTTAAGCCTGGTTTTACAGATATGAATATATTAGAATGTAGGGAATTAATATTCTGTTCGTCTTATTTTGTTCCTTTTTTTGCTCTCGCAGGTAATACATATAATTTCTACTTTGTGGGCTTCTAAATGCAAATTCTCTTTGCCGGTGGGGGACCCTTTGTAAGTTGGAATCCTTGCTTTTGTTCTTTGAAGTGTCATTTTTATTATTTTCAAAGTTTATCGCATTTCAATTTTGTATTTTGTAAATCCTGTAAATAATGGCAACATATCCGTAATCAAAGTGGGAGACCACAAGGGAGGAAACTAGGAGCTTATGCGTACTAAAGTGGAGAAGGTAACTGATACATGCTAGACGCATATCTGTGCAAAGTTGAGCCTATCACTTCTCGCAGTCCACCGGCAAATCTAGTTTTTGCTGCAGCAAATAAATTGCCGGCAGGCCTCGAGAATTATCCACCTAAGGTGTTGGCCGTCCAGGGGCAGACCTCGGTCTATCCGTCTAGACACCGGGGTTGGCCTCCGGAAGCTGCTCTAGGTCAATTTAGTACCCAACGTACCAAATCCATTCAGACTCTTTCATTCTTAAATGCATTCTCTCCACATTTATCTGCATTTATACCAAACATTCAGTTAGGGTGGTGGAGTACTCGATATTCCTCCATCACCCTCTACACATCTTATACCACTTACCTAATTGAGGGTGGAGGATCGATGGGTTACTCAATATTCTGCCATCTACCGACCGAAATTTTACCTTTTTAGTTTTTTTTTCCATAGTATAGTTTTTACACTTTTTACGTATAAACGTGTTATGCGTAAATGGACATTCTATACTCTCATTAGATTTGAAACTTTCGTAAATACTTCGTGTTCATAATTTGTTATTCAAAGGGGATTAAGTTCTAGAATAAAGTTTACTTTTAATTTCAATCCAACAACCTGTAAATAGTGAATTTATAATGAAAACCTACCAACAGAGCAACATCGTAAGAATTAACGCATTGTAAACTATAATTAAATAAATTATCAATATCCCATAGATTAGTTAATAAAAACGTTTTTTAATGGAAACCTAATTAATGAATTAAAATTACAAAGCGTGGGTGGCGGATATTGTTGTATGTCGGGTAGAATATATTTCTGTCGAAGGGAAATCGAAGAGACTGTACAGTTCATGGCAATATTTTCATTATTAGTTATTTAAGGGGGAAAATATTTTTTTTGTGAAAATATGTTATAATGAAAATTTAATCATTTTATTAAGTTCGGATAAATTGAATTGACTTAAGAACGTTTTATTTAGAGACAAGTTCCACATGAAAATATTAATTATAACAAAACTGTTAATAACTTTCAACTTTTAACATTGGCAAAAAATTAATGTTATTGTGTTGTAGGACGGGTTATTAAAAATAAATTCTTAAACTCCTAGTTTTTCCTTTGGTTCATCATTTAATTTTTTTAAAATTATATTTGCTTTTTTAGTGTTTTACTTAGTACAATCTTCCTTGTTCTATAAAAAGAGTTTTAATAGATGAATTCGTTGTTTAAGAAAACATTTTCTGAAATCAAAATTTCATATATGCTTTATGTAAGGTGTTGGTTGAAATGAAAAAGCTAGTGTCACGAGCGGGATTCGAACCCACGACCTTCGGCTCAATACGCCGCTGCTCTACCACTTGAGCCATCGTGATTTCGATCCACTCGGACACCAACCTCCCATCTGAACGTACCTTTCGAATTTTCCCTCCTTTCATTTCAACCAATACCTTACATAAAGATCAATTAATTGAAAGAAATTATGTGGTCAATCGGGCCACGAAATGTAATGGATTTCTTATAAGAGTAAATTACGTTTGAAAATATGATATAGCAAACTTAAAGGGTTTAATGTTTAAAAATAGTGGTGAAATTTATAATGATGTTTACCATAATGAGACAGGCCAATACTTATAAATCAACCAACATGAATATCCAGCCAAAAAAAGTTATTCTTGTATATACAAATCGTACCATTAAAACTATTTACATCAATAAGAAAGGCTACATAACGAAAAGAAAAACTATTTAAAAAAAAAAAACAAGTTTAAACAGGTCATCTCCGTGAGAGGTGACATGCATATTAATTGCTGTATTGTTTAATAAAATGTACCAGTTATATTGCTTTTTGTTGATAAAAGCATTTCTTTTCCTCATATAAAGTTACGAATAATTGCTAACGGTTCATCTTATTCTTATACGAGACTATATTATCTACCTATTTTTTTTTTTTTGTTAAGTGTTTTAAGTGTGTATTTTTTGTTTCCGCTGACAACCGATATCTATATTTTACGTATGCAAAATTTGTAGTACAACCGTCATTCTGAAGTTATTCTAAAAATGAGTATAGGATTTCGGCATTTGGTGGAATTCCGAGTTTCCGGTTAATGGAACACATTGCGCACCTCGTAGGCGTGTAGTTAGCATTCTAGAGTTACTCGCTTCGCATAGGCAAGCAGCATTACACTACAGTTGTGCGGGCTAGGTAGGTATATCGATTCGTAGAAGGGTACTTACTGTTTATTAATTCATAATAGTCATTATGTAGAAGACGTCCGTTTAAATAATAAATTTTCAACGTCAACCGTTAGAAATTGTTTGTAATGTAAGTTTTCTTTTAAAATTTGGACACAATTTTTTCTAAAGTAGTTAATTTTGACTCACAACAGCTATATTGTTTTCCCTCTGTAGATTGCACTTGTAACATCAAATAATATTTAGCAACAAAAAAAATTAACGAAAACATTTAATTAAACAAACAGCACCGGTTGGTAGATGATAAAAAATTAATTTTGTGAATTTTCACCCACTATATAGTGTAAAATTTATATCTTACACTGAGAAATAGTTGAACGGTGTATATAACCATTCTATTTCGTGGTCCGATTGACCAAATAACTTCTTTCAATTAATTAATCTTTTTGTAAGGTATTCATTTCAACCAATACCTTACATAAAGATTAATTAATTGAAAGAAGTTATTTGGTCAATCGGGCCACGAAATATAATGGATTTAGTAAGTAAAACGAAGTATATCTTCACTAAGAGCTCCGTGGACATTTCATTTATCGCCGAGAATCGAATCCTGATTACACGACGATTAATTGAGAGTGATTTTGCTGTATTATGAATTATCCATTATATTTAGTGGTCTGATTGACCAAATTACTTCTTTCAATTAATTAATCTTTTAATGTTTAAAATGGCAAAAAAAGGGAAAATTCGAAAGGTAGGTTGAGGTGAGGAGTGGAGGTCCGAGTTGATCGAAGTCACGATAGCTCAGGTGGTTAGAGCAGCAGCCTTTTGAGCCGAAGGTCGTGGGTTCGAATCCCGCTCGTTACACTAACTTTTTCATTGCAACCAATTCCTTACATCACGATTGATTAATTGAAAGAAGTTATTTGGTCAATCGGACCACGAAATATAATGGATTATAATTTATTTTTGCTCTATTCCGGATCTTCTATTTTTTAGAATTTGTGAACCTTTTTGTAATTTTGTCAGTTCACTACTACTTGACACCAATTTCTTTGTCTTGATTTTTTTTTCATCTGTATATTCTGTATATTTCACATGTTTCTGTATGTTATCTAATTTTTCTTCTCCATTGTACGATTCTCTTAGACTTAAATTGTTATATTTCGAAATTGCATTGGAAACTAACACGTCATAGTGACCAGGAAAGCCATCCCCCGTATAAATTAATAAAAAATCGGCACAGTTTTGCCCATAGTGGTTGCCGAAAAATGTTAACACGCATGCTGTAGACTCGTGTAGCGGCTTCCATTCGACTGGCCACCATGGTAACCGTTAACTTTCATTAAACTGAAATATTCATGCTCACACTTAATTATCCTATCATAAAGATTTGAGCCTACCATGAAATGGCATTATTGTTTCCACTCGGATACAACATGGCCGACGATTCGGAGCGTAATGCTTTCCATAAAATCTTCCTGTCCGTAAAAGCACAACGACACTGCCTAAATAGATAGCTTTGAACTTAACTTACTTAACAGTAACTTTCAACTGGCGTTCAATTAAAATGCAACTGTTGTTGGACGGTGTTGGTAAAATGCACTGTTATATATGTTAATTGTCTACATAATGTTTCCTCTTACCTTTATTATTGGGTACTGTTGTTAATAACAATAATAGTGTTGTTTAAGCCGAGACAAGGCCAACCTATCTATGGAAAAAGAATTACCAATATAATAAGGGAAATCAATTATAAATTGTTTAAATACGGTTTAATTCATTTAACTTCTTAACTATTCGATGAAAAGATGGACAAATTGGCAAAACTAGCTTTCTTTTGTTATCTATGCCTTTAAGGTACAACAAATTAAGAAATGGCAACAAAGATACTACGAAGAAGAAAGGGTCTTGTTACACAACTGCGAAATTCGCGCATAGCTGGTTCCAAAAAATTACAATTAATAAAAAAATGGGCAAAACAATAAATATGGTTGATTCGTGGATCCTAAACCTAATTCAACCTAAATTCAGTAAAGAAAGAATAAAATGATTGGATTTCTCAGAGAAATACTTCGATCTTCCGTTCAATTACCAAACATTTCTTCACATCAAGAAACATTAATATATACTGGCTAATTTTCTCCACTTACAGCAAATTGAACATGTTGTATAAAACATAAATTAAATATGTTGTATAAAAAATATAATTAAAATTAATTAAACATGTTAAAAAAAGAATAAAAATAAACGGTTAAATAAACATAAATAATTAATCTGTTTATGCAAGGTTTTGGCTGACATGAAAAAGTTAGTGTCACGAGCGGGATTCGAACCCACGACCTTCGGATCAATACGTAGCTGCTCTAACCAGTTTAGCTAATCGTGACTTCGATCCACTCCAACACCAACTCCCCATCTCAACCCACCTTTCGANAGCCGAAAGTCGTGGGTTCGAATCCCGCACGTGACACTAACTTTTTCAATTCAACCAAAACTACATAAAAAGATTATAAATAACATATCATGATTTCAAAAACATAGAAATCATAAGTCAATAACGATTTCCAATATTGGTAGAAGTTTCATTTAAATATGATTTAAGCACAACCGTAGGCGAGGATATTTTCCCCCTCCCGTTTACGACACATGTACTGGGCCATGGCTCTGATTGCAAAATTAACGAAAAAAAAACTTTTTAACTACTTATAAACAGACTTATAATAGTAAAATTAAAGTAGATAGATAGAGCAATTTTGAGCACATCATGGAACATATAAATAAAAGTACAACATGGAATTAAATCCATCTGTCGTCGGAGGTCGTTGTAAATTGAAATTTAAACATTAATTGTTGTTAAGAACATTGCATATACATGCATTAATTGTAGTACAAAAAAAGAATAGAAATAAGTACATAGAAAAGTAGTGAGTTTTTCGACCAGAAGTATACAATAAAATAACCAATTTAAAATCCTGCTGGTCAAATAGGTCAAATATTTAAATACATATGTAGATGTTGCAGTAAAATCTTTAATCAAAATTATATTAATAATAGCACTCTCAACACGACACGCAAGAATGGTACACTTATGCAGAAAATAAACACGTTGAGCCTTGAAGATGATCTCAATAAAGATCGAAACGTTGGCACGATAAAGAAAATATTTTTCTGACACCTACATCACACCAGACCGCATCTCACGATTTCTGAATAATCATCGACTAACAGTCACTAATCACCACACATTAATATTAGCATAAAATTAATAAAAATATGTGTACACATTTAGTCACACAACTCCAAGGACAAATGCAAGGAACTAGCATAAGTTAAATATGCCAAGTATATATATACCATGAGAGAAATGCAGAATTGGGAGAAATGCAGTGACAATTAGAGGCGCATTTTTATGAAGCCAGATGTTGCTGGTTTTACTCCAGCATAGGCCGGAAGACGATTTTGGGAAAGTTTACGCAATTTGTTTGATATAAGTTAATTATTAATTTTTTTTATTGTATCTTAGCGGCGGCTCGGCAGCCTCTGCAAGGATGACAATTCTAGGAGAGCTTTGGAATCACCCTATATTGGTTGTAAGCACTTTTTAATGACAATTTGTCCGACTTTTGCCGAATTAAAAACGACCCGATATTGATCAACAACCTGATAGTCGACCTATAAAAGCTCTCTCTGTTTCGATAATAGGAAATTAGTATGTTCTATGTAATTTATCTTGCTGTTTATCTGAAACCTAAAGAATTTAAAATAAATTTAACAGGGAACGTAAATCGCCCATTTGAATCTTGTCAGATGTCATATGTTTTCGTTTTGTCGTAAATGGACATAACGAGCATACGGTCTGAGAGATTCCAAGAGCCCTCAAACCAAGCCATTTATGTAGTTCTGGATTGAATTTTAAAAAAAAGTGTACCGAAAGATTAAAAAATGAGATTTTCATGCGATTTTCTGTTCGAGCTCGAATTTTTCCTGTTCCCGCCCAACTTACGTCGTGGAAAGCATCCATTCCTTTTGCAGTTCGTAATAGAAAGTCGATGTTTCAGTTTGGAAGGCACATAATTTTTAGCATGGAAAATACATAAAACACGAGTTGCATGTTTGTCAAGACATGTACCAGGAGACTTGATTCGCAATTTTCAAAAAATTACTTCAAATATTTTTAAAGTTTTGAATCTCATGTGAATAGTTCCATTCCATGCATATAAGGTTGTAATTTAATACAAAAAAATGAATATATTGATCTGAAAGAAAACGTGATTTTGTACTTTATGATTTAGCATGGCTTGTGACACACTGATTGAATTAATAAAATATTTGTTTCTATTAACACAGATATGTTTTCATATGGAATGAATAATGTCAGTTTATTACTCTCCTCTGAATGAACAATTCTAGGTGAGGATTAGGAGCAAACAACCTTAGAACTAGTCGGAGGAAAGGAGACGGCGTATAAACAGAGGTCTAACCGAAAATCCTTAGTACTATCAGTCAGTACCCTCTTAGATCAGACGATGAAGTTATTACTCTGAACACCCAGGGTGCCGAGGCTTGTTGAATCTAATCGCCTTCAAGTAGCCCAAACTATATCTATCGAATAAACATCGAGTTTTTTACAGAAATTCTTTAAGTATGAAAGTGTTAAGAAAGTGTAAAAAACACGTGTTTGTTTTTCACACTGTAAACAGCCATTATTTACCAACGAGTATTACACTTTTTTCCTAGACTTGCTGTCTGGGCTATAAGCGTGGCTCGGCAAACCTTGTCGTCTATTTCTGAATTAATAATTTTCTTTGTGTCAAAGGCGCTGTGTTCCATAAACTTATATTTAGCTTCTAATATTTCAATTTATTATATAAGTTAAATTTATTTGTTACATATTGAATACATTAAATATATATTATATGCCCAGAGACTGCGGTTGTTCCAAAGTATATACAAATATAATGATTACTTTCTCTCAGAAATATTCATTCATTTGAATTTTGAAGTATACTCGGAAAAAATCTACACAGGGTTCAACTTTTCACAACATTATTCCGAAAATTCTTAAAATGTTGTGTACTGTAAATTTGATGAGACGGATGGAGCAGAATGAGCAATGGAAGAACACTAAAATGCTGTTCGAGATTTTATTGTTTTTTAGGTCAATTTTTTCATATGCTCAAAATTTTGTACAAAAGAGATTTCTTGCCTACTTTGTTAGTTTCTTTATTTCGTCGTCGTTCTGGATTCTGAATTGCATTCTAAATATTCCAGTGTTCAGGTGAGTGCAACCTTTCTCAACATTATTCCGAAAATTCTTAAAATGTTGTTTACTGTAAATTTGATGAGACGAATGGAGGAGAATGAGCAATGGAAGAACACTAAAATGCTGTTTGAGACTTTATTGATTTTTAGGTCAATTTTTTTATATGCACAAAATTTTGTACCAAAGATATTTCTTGCCTACTTGGTTAGTTTCTTTATTTCGTCGTCGTTCTGGATTCTGAATTGCATTCTAAATATTCCAGTGTTCAGGTGAGTGCAACCTTTCTCAACATTATTCCGAAAATTCTTAAAATGTTGTTTACTGTAAATTTGATGAGACGAATGGAGGAGTATGAGCAATGGAAGAACACTAAAATGCTGTTTGAGACTTTATTGATTTTTAGGTCAATTTTTTTATATGCACAAAATTTTGTACCAAAGATATTTCTTGCCTACTTGGTTAGTTTCTTTATTTCGTCGTCGTTCTGGATTCTCAATTTCATTCTAAATATTCCAGTTTTCAGGTGAGTGCACCTTTCACAACATTATTCCGAAAATTCTTAAAGTGTTGTGTACAGTAAACTTGATGAGACGAATGGAGCAGAATGAGCAATGAAAGAACACTAAAATGCTGTTTGAGATTCTTTTGTTTTTTAGGTCAATTTTTTCATTTGCACAAAATTTTGTACCAAAGAGGTTTCTTGCCTACTTTGTTAGTTTCTTTATTTCTTAATAGAAGTTTCAAAAGCTTAATGTCTAATTGTTTAGACCCGTTCGTTACCAAAAAATCAAATTTTCAGCAATTAAACGTTAAGTGGGCATTGGTGAAAAATAGGGCTTTGAGAAATTATGTATATGTGCATAGAGCTCTTCAGAGGAGCAATTTTACTGTAAGCGCCATATCTGTCAGTATTTGCAGAACCAAGAAAATCTTACTTAACCTTACACAAGGACTTCAGAAACTCGAACAAGATTATATTCTAATTAATTTTGTTTTTCAATTATTGAAAGTTACAATAAACAAACAAATAAAACTCATATTATTTTCAATGACATTTCCATTGATTTAATCAAATTTACAATAATATTAACATGTTACATGGTACGAGAGATTTTATGGAATAAATTTGTGAAAGTTGATCTCACCTGAAAATTGGAATACATCGAATACAATTGAGAATCAGATTTTGGACAATAGGGACTTTTTAGTAAAATTTGAAATGTAAGATAACCTCCCGAAGTATTGACGTTTGTTCACGGGACACCATGTATAAAAGGGTTCGGGCTAGAAAATATCAAAAGGATCCAATTTTGGTCGGATATTGGCTGTTTTGTATACCGAATTTTCTAAGAACACGGCTTTCAGTGGCTTTGCGGTTGATAATTGTTGGTATACAAATAGTCGCTTGTAGCCTCCAGTAATCAAACTTCATTGAGGACACAATGAGACCCTGATCGAAGCTTGGTGGCTATTACTTGCAATAATACGCCTGAATTAGACATTTCGATACAATTTCACTTCATTTTTTTACAATGCCAAATTCTTTCAGTTTATCAATTTAATTTTATATCCAGTTAAGATCACGAAGCAGAATTGTTTTAAACAACATTCTTGTATCCATTTTTTTATAAGTTTATGGCTTTATAAAAAACAATGATTTTAACCGAGAGAAGTTGGGAAAAAGATAAGCTTGTTGTAACGAGAACGTGTCAAATTAAAATTATAAATTGAATAAAGTAATTTTTCCAGCCCAATGACAGTTGTAACGATATAGTAATGTTGATATCGTACTGTCTGTTTCGAAGAACTGTATAATAGTAAATTTTTATTGGATCTGATCCCATAGAGTTTATCCTATTGGAATGTCTTATTATATGGTGTTCTCCTTTAAACACGGTATCAATAAGCGTAGTGACTGCTTTATCATAAAAGTTTGTTTGACAAACATTGGCACTGGTTTTAACTCCTTTTGTCACTCATGCCAACCCTAATCCTACCAAACCATCGCTAATGAGAGATGATGACCCTTTCGGCCTTTTCAATGTTTTGAGCGACTTCTCGAGGAAGTTGTACGGCTGCTTTTATCAGATCCATTTTCGAAGATTCTTTTGTTGTTGTCTTTTTTTCTACAGGCCATGCCCTCCAACAATGGTCACAATTTCTAATCCAAAGAATTGAGATCTGGTCTGGCAGGTGGTCTTCCCAGCTCATTACTTCAAAAAAATTTCTTCTTAATCAGATTTCGCCTTGTGTGTGGAGATGGAATATCCAGTGTAAGGACAATACATACATCGTTTTAATAAGGGATTTACCATTTTATCAAGGGATTGAAAGGTGGTGACAGAACCTACGGCAAGACAGGTTCTGCGAGAGGTTGGTCCTGTCCAGCGGCTCGGACAAATGGAATACTAAAGAATTCACTAGTTTTCGTGGTACACTTGACCAATTAATATCTTTCAATTAATCTCAGGTGGTAGAGTAGCGGCGTATCTAGCCGAAGGTCGTGGGTTCGAATCCCGCTCGTGACATTGGCTTTTTTATCTCAACTAAAAACCTTAATTAATCTAAAGAATTACCTAAACTGGGCAGAGTACACCGTTGAAACTACAAAGCTCTTGCTGTTACCGACAGAATGAAGAAAGATTTAAACCTGATATAATAAGTGTGCGGCAATATTTGAAAGATCTAAACAGCATGTGCTACTGTCAAATTTCAAGAAACGTCAAGTAGAAATGGCATTCGTTACAAATTAATTAATTAGTAGTTGCGTTAGAATTATAAAACTGCAGCCTATGGAATTCCAAGCAATACAGGGTCTTTAGAAGAGAAGATTAATGGTGATTATTATACCGTCCTCGGACTACTACTTTTGATATATTCTTTAACACTTTTCCTTCTTTCGATCTTCGATGACCGTCAGAAGGTGGAAACCCGTGGAAAATTCAAACTGAGATGATCTTTTTTAAACCCTTGGCCATAAAAACCCTTTTAATTAGTTTTGAAAAAAAAATAAGAGGACCTTTCCTATGCTGGTTAAGGTTAAGGTTAAAAGGAGGCGGCCTTTTTACGACCTTACACACTGCGATCAATATTGTTCTATTCAGCAATCTCCGTTATTATATAAAGCCCTTGGTTAAACTTAATGTTTTTTTATCAGAGCCAAGAACTTCTCTAAGCACTACCGTGTGTACCTTTCAGACTGGGGTTTTCCTCTCCAAGTAATAGGAACCTCAGCGTGCATAGGCCTTGGCACCAACAAAGTGTGCTTTTTCCTGGCAATATATGCACAAGCTTGCTTCTGTTGGTCTGAATTTATTCATCAATATCTCAAGTCTACAGTTTCCAGACAGCATTCTTGTCCTAAGAACTAGGAATGTTGACAAGTCCTTAGTGTATTATGTGGTGTTCTGCCGATAGTTTCTGCGATGGATTTTAAATGAAGTTTTGTGCATTATCCACTTCCTAATTCTAACTAGTTTAGCATAACCTAACCCACACCAAAAGGTTAAATGTTGAAATGAGTTGGGCTCTTTACGACCTCACGCATATATTGAGGCAAATTGAGCAATCTACTTTAACATAGAAGAGCTCTTCGTTAGGCTTAAGGCTTTTTATCAAATCCCAAAGCTTTACTAGGGACTCCCATGTACATCCGTCAGACCAGGGCTTTTCTTTCCTCTTTCAGGGTTGCAATTTTACCCTGCATAGGCCTTCGCACAAGCACGGACGAATTCCGCTGCTACCTCTTTTTCTGATATCTATACAGGCTTATTTATGTTGCTCCACCAGAATCGAAATGGCTATTCTCTATCTCAAGGAAGGGAATTAGGAGGCTGATAGGTATTCTGACGGGCCACTGCCCACTGAGAAGACACCTCTTCGTAATGGGTATCCTACCAGATCCCTTTTGCCATTTTTGCGAAATAAAAGAAGATACGGGAAGGCACTACCTCGCAGAGTGTGATAGTTATGCTAGGTCTAGATTTGAAATCTTTGAAGGAGAGGACACAACCAAATCACTCCCCAAGATTAAATGGTCCAAAATTTTGGGGTTTGTGTACAGGTCCAAGAGGTTTATGCAGGACATGTGAGCCGACCAAGTCCCGGACCTTTTAGGAATGGGGTACGAACCTACCCAGACCCCCCTCGGGTCTTGGTCACCCACCCTGTATATAAGNTATATATATATATATGTTGCTCCACATGATTACCTCCGGATTCTGCATTGCCCAATTAGTAGTCCTAAAGTAATTCCAGTTTTAGTCGTCCTAGGTTAACTAGTTCTGCAATTCGTTTCTCCAATGGCCTTTGGACCATAACCTATTCTTCATCCATTGCCTGGTGGATCTACACATATTGAAATCATAATGAAATGAAGAGTATAAATAGAAAAACTTTTAACTTAATAGGAAAAAATATCATGGTCATGGGATATTCACAACAAATGCCCAAGTTGCCTACTAAAGAGCCCTGAAAAAGAGCTATTAAAAATTTTGCTGCCTGAGTGCGAAATATTATCTTAAAAGATAATAATCAAATGGAAGTTCATCAAGTATGGTACCTAGGAAAATTACTGCCATTGTTTACGTCGATATTCCTGAGAAGAATATTATGCTTTAATAAAGTAACGAAAATCTTCTAAAAAAACGATTATCAAAGAATGGACTCAATAGACAACAGTTTAAGTGCAAAAGTGCAAAATGGCGCCAGAACGTGCAATAAGCTTAGCCTACCGAAATATGACTTTCGCCAGGCAAATCAGCTATATTAAATAACACAGGGCATTATTTCCGGATATTCGTATTTGCTTAATTACATTTGGATGGAGATTTGTTTATTGTCGCTTCGTTGGTCGGGAAGCGATTCACTTTAAAAGCTTCTTCAAAAATCCTGCAAAATGCACGGGTGAACTCCGCCCTTAAAATGGAGTTAATGGGGGTTCATTTGGCTTTTCACATTATCTCAGCCGACCTCTATTGTTATTTATAATCCACTTTTCATCCTCCGCCACTAATCTGCTCAAAACAGAAATATCGTGGCGGTTTGACTGCTAATAATAACTGTAAAAAATTTCTCTCACTTATGTCTCAGTCGCTTGTCGACTCCTGAAGCCAAATATGGTAATGGTTGATGTAACCAAGTTTATTTATGTAAATGTCTAGGTACCCATGTTGTAAAATGGAGCAAATCTCTTGAGTGTTATCCCGTGGATTATTTTTGAAGAAAGCTTTAAATTGGACATCGTCAGCTTTCCTGAGACAATTTTATGTCTTCAACAGAAAAACAACAAAACATATAAAATAACCCTAGGCTCGTACATCAACAATCATTCTTTAATTTTTCAACATTTGACTTGTAATTTACAATAATTTAGATGACACAGTGTGAAGGTTTTTGGAAAAACTAAAGTAAAACTGCACATTATTTTACGATTACCCTAAAAATTTTTTTATATTTATTTATTGAAAACAAAATAATTTTTATACTACACAATGAGATAGTTAATTGCTTATTATAATTAATTACATGTTATAAACAACGGAAACGTGGCTACTCTCACAAAGGTTTGGGGAATTTGACGCGAATATGTTATCTTAGAGCTTCTTGGTTCGAATCCCGCACAGCACATGGAATTTTATTTGAGAATATATTGAAACACACATTGTAAAGTAATTCTGGCCCCTCGTCCGCAACAACGGTAACCCTCGTATATAGAACATACTTTCCTGAGGATGGCAAAATACCGAAAATTTTTAAAAACGTATGGATATGCTCAGAATCTCAAAGTAAGAAAAAATATTGACGACTTATTATGGTATGTAGTAGTAGAGAAAAAACACCCAATGGGAAGCCCTTTCTGTTCATCTAAACTTACTTGCAGTCTAAACGGTACTTCCTACCTTAGGTTCCTCAAAGTGATTTTTAATTGAAACCAAGTCTTCTACTGTATTTTCAATTTCCTTTTCGTTAAAATATTAAGCCGGGAACATACTTACGCCATGCGACGTTATCCGATGCTAACCAACGCAAATCCAAAGTGCATTTTTCCATAAGGTTTTATACCCCCGTGCACATCTGCCCGATGCTATGCAACGCTACCCTACTATATAAAAAACGATAAATAAACGCTTCGGTCAAAACCGCTCCGTGTGTCAGCGCCCTAAAACTCTTCCAGCGTCACGCTGATTTCTTCCAGCCTCAACGAGTGCAATGGCACTGGCCACATGATCGCTGATTATAGGCATTTTTGTAATTGTTTTATATGATGCCACCTACACAATACTGAATAAAGGCATTTTTAAAGGATTAAATGTCCTTGTTTATGATTTACATTGTGGAGATTTTAAATCGAATTATGAATTAAACAGTTTTGCCTCACTATCGGCGACAAAAACGATTTCTTTCCGTCCAATTACAATTATTAAATCATTTTTAAAGTAGTGAAACAAAAAATATAGAAAAAACATTTTCAAATTAAAAAAGAAATCAAAATTGGCGGTAGAGCTCTACAGCTGCTCGATAAACGTTGCACACGTCATAGCGCGCCACTTTTTTTTCATCCAAGTGAAAACTTTGAGAGAATTAAAAGAGGACGAGGTTAAAAATGGAAAGCGAGCTCGTATAATTGCTCAACAGTTAACTAATTGTTAATCTGGTTCGGCGTTCTCATGGAGGACTCGGCACCTTTTTGGTGACGAACAGCCAAATTTATTCCACGTCTTTCATTGCCGGACCTAGTGTGATTGAAAAGAGCAAACAACTGGTGTTTTCATTCACGGGGCTCTTTGACAAAAACCGCGTTGATGTTTCAGTTAGCATGAAGTTTACCTTTACTCCTAACTACAAAACTTCCAACTTGTAAAAGAAAATAAACCTATCAACCCTGTGCACTTTTTTCCAATCCCCGCCCACATTATGAGCACCTGTGAAAACGGATCTGGATTCATTTAAGGCATTATGCCTCTGTTGTAATGTATAAATGAAAATGTGTACTACTGTATAATACAAACAATGTATAATGCGAACTTACTTTAAAGTAGCTCACTTATAGCTATTTAAGGTTTTCGTACAAAACTAGGAGAAAATGTTGTGTTTTATCTTTACTAAAATATCTTTTTCTTCCTTCTTATTTCTCTCCTTTCATACACTTACTTTATTTTGCTCATTCACTTATTCTATACAGAAAATGACGGGAAGAAAAGGGTTCGTGTGGTGAACTCCCGTAAGATCATTGTCTCTCTCACTCTATCGTTCATTATTATCTCTTACCCTCTTTTTTACTTGTGTCTCTTTTTCTTCTCTTCACCATTTACTTTCCCACTAATCATCAATTTCGCTCTCGTCTGTTCTCCTCTATTTTTCTCTCTGTATTCTCTAACAACTAAAATTCTCTAAAAACGAACTAAAAAGCTTTAAAAACTAAAACACTAACACTAACTTAACTCTTCACTTTCTCGCTCTATCATTCTTTCTATTACGTTTTTTTCCATACTTCTTTCAACAATAATAAAATTTTAACAACATGTAATACACACATAGAACATGTTACCAAATAAACGAATTTAAAGAAAACAAGGGAGCATCGGTGGCCGCAGCGGTTTAGGCGTTGACACGGCGCTCATAACTGTAAGGTAAAGGTCCCGCGTTCGAATCCAGCGGCACTGCATTCGAACCCAACACTTACAAATGGGATTTTTTTCAAAAAACATCGGCACCTGAGGGTTGATATGACCTCTGCTGTTGCGAACCCCCTTAAAAAAAAATTGACCAGATTTTCTTACTTACGAACTATCAAGTTCTTTCAGCCATCAAGGTATTGCATGTATTTGACCCAACTAAGATTCTAATTATTCGAATGAATATTTGGGGTAAATCAGTATTCAGTGTTATTATTTATCAACTTATATTGTGTCGGTAGTCTTTTCTTTCTGTATTTTGGTACGCGTCGGACAAATTGGACTAGTTGTAATAGGGGTTGACTCCTTTTGATCCACAATTCAACAAATGATTTCAACTCCATTGCGATTTCAAAGTATTAATTAATACATTCAATTTTTTCTCTGCCCATTCGAAATTCAATTAATTTGCGAATAAAAACACCCAGCAATGGTCGTCAAAGTATGACCCAGTTTTCATTAAACCACCAATTGATTCGTTTAATCAATTGAATAAAGGTTGTGTTTTGAAATACACTTTTACAACGCCACTTTATAAAACGATTATTATATGGATTCATATAAGCATTTAGTAATCATAATTGACCGCATTAATTATTTAAATTAATTATCTTTTTTCTACCAAGGTCTTGGTTGAGATGAGAAAGATCTTCTTGATCTTCTCAACCAATACCTTAGATAAAAATATAATTAATTAAAATCCATTTACGTTTTCGTGGTCAATTGACCAAGTTAGTTCTTTCAATCAATTAATTATTCTTTTTTTAATGAAAATGACGAAAAGAAGGAAAATTCGAACGGTTATAGGTTGAGTGGGTGTCCAAGTGGATCGAAGTCACGATAGCTCAAGTGGTAGAGCAGCGGCGTATTTAGCCTGAAGGTCGTGGGTTCGAATCCCGCTCGTGACACTGACTTTTTTATCTCAACTAAAAATCTTTTAAGTCAATTTGATAAGTCACAGATGATATATTTCTTAACAATGATAACAATTTATCCTTTTATATTAACGTTTTCTGCTTGATATCAAGAGGTTGCACTAGTTTTCGTGGTACGCTTGACCAATTAATATCTTTCAATTAATCTCAGGTGGTAGAGTAGCGGCGTATCTAGCCGAAGGTCGTGGGTTCGAATCCCGCTCGTGACACTGACTTTTTTATCTCAACTAAGACCTTACATAGAAAGAATAAATAATTAATTAAAATAATTAATAGATCAATATTGAATACTAAATACACATATGGAGCCATATAATAATTACAGAAATACTTACTTCACTAACAGCTACCCTTGGCCACTTCATTAGTCGCTGAGAATCGAATCCTGATTGTACGATCTTTGAAAATACGGAAAAAGATGGAAAATTCGAAAGGTTGATGGTTGAGGTTGATCTCCGAGTAGCTCAAATGATTAGAGCAGCTTAATGAGCCGAAGGGTTCGAATAGCGCTCGTGACACTAGCTTTTCATCTCAAAAAAACCTCAGATAAAAAGAATTTAAAATAATAAAAAAGAAATAACGTTCATTCTGGCTGGTTCAACATTTAAGCAGTCGCGGCTTTATCTCAATTCATTTACTTATCTTGTCTAATTTATCTATGGTTCCCACTCGGAAGCCTTCGCGGTGTTCATTATTCCACCTCGACCTCTTCTTTTCTATAAAATAATCGGAAATCGATTCGGCGATCTTTTGTTACTTCGTTGATTAGTTACTGGCTCCATGGGAGTTGATATTTAGACAGACGGAAACGATCTGGTCAATGGACCCTCACTAATGCTTCATAATTGTGCTCTCGAGCTCGGGGCCTTTGAATTCCCAAGGCTAGAAGACTGTTCAATTTAGTCCCAATAAGGGATCTTTTCTACTGTAGGTTATTTTAAAATATGCTTTATAATTGCCTTGTACGAAAACACGATAGTTAATCTTCTGATAATTTCATCCTAATAAAATACAAATGAATTAAACATTCTATTTAGTTTGATTTTTCTTCGATCAATATCTTACCCCGCAATAGAAATAATGTACAGAATTTAAATCCAAATTTTGTATTATTCTTGTTTAGTTATCTAATTGGACAAAAGAGGTTTTTTTTAATTTTTTTTCTCTGTTGATAAGCCAATTCACTTTACATGCAATGCGTGTTACTCAGCTATATTTTATTTACACCCTGTCTGCCGAGGAAATAGAACAAGAGGTGTCAGTGGGCGGAAGGGTGAGGGTGTAGCCATAATTCCTAATAACGGTTTGGCTGTAAAGGGATTAATTGGACAGTTCGTGCTTGTTCAAAATGTCAATTGTAACTGCCTTTGTCCACCCATCAACCTTGTTGTTGTTACTTTAACCCCATTTTCTTATTATCGTCGTATTAGCTGTTCTTAGATAGAACAACGCACAACTCACGCGTTCTCATTTGCCCTCCTACTCCACTAAGCTTCAATTGTCACTATTGCTAAGCTACATAATAAATTTAATGTACTCGAGCCCCTTGCATTTTCAGACAGTTCAGAGTAGGGCAAAGCACCATTTGATTTCGTGGGAAAGTACTTTAGTCTAATATTCCCCGGGCCTCTTTAAGAAGATCCAGGATGGTAAAAGTGGAAACTCATAAAAAGAAGAGGTTTTACATTACGCTTTGAAATGTTTTCGTTTTAACGCTTTTGAAAAAGTTTTCCTTTCCAATTTATCTTTTTCCATATTTAATCGAACGACTGAAGTATTTTCCGTTTCAACAGAGTACTGGCTTCATTGCAGGAGTTAAATTTATTGTATTTAATAACTTAGAATATGAGGAAGATTTGAAGAGACTAATTTGTTTTCAATTTCCTCCTATAACCGCCTCTTCACTGTCCAAAACCATCGAAAAACATGACTAAAAAGGTTAAGAAAACAACAATTTCTATTAAACACCTTAATATTCGAGAAAATAACTGATTTTTTTTATTATCGTTTCGTTTTATAATAAATTACGAGCAACCTTTAATCGTTAGTACTTTGTTTTTATCTAACAGCAACTATTTTTTTTCCTGTTGAAGTTTAAAGATTCTCGACTCTTTTTTTTTTTTTTTTTCGTTTTTTTTTTTTTTTTTTTTTTTTTTTTTTTTCTTTTTTTTTTTTTTTTTTTTTTTTTTTTTCGAGGATTCGCAACAGCAGAGGTTATATAAACCCTCAGGCTGCCGGTGTTTTTGAAGAAAAAGCCCATTTGTAAGTATGTCCGGTTCGGAATGTATGGTCGCTGGATTCGAACCCGGGACCTTCACCTTACAGTGGCCCCGTGTCAACGCCTAAACTGTTGCGATCACCGACGTCCCCAGTAGAAACTATTTCAATCGTGAGGTTTATTTCTGCAAAACTGGATATATAAAAAAGACCCTACCTTTTATGATAGCTCTTTTAATTTTAGACCTTGGTAGAAATGCGATTTTGTAGTAACAACTTTTTATTTTGGGGGACCGCGGTAGCCGAGTGGTTAGCGTGAGAGACTCTCGGCTCATAGACGCCGCGGTTGTGGGTTCGATTCCCACCGTCGTTCGTCACCATGGTTAATATGCATAGATCATAAGGCAAAAAAAAAATCGAATCCCGCTCGTGACACTAACTTTTTCATTGGAACCTAAACCTTACACAAAAAGATTAATTAATTGAAAGATGTAATTTGGTCAATAGACCACAAAATACAATGGATTTAAAATTTATAATGAACATCGGACCGGTGACCGAGTGATTAAGGCGTCCTACACGTATTTGCCAGGGTAGCGGTTCTGAGTTCGAATCGCGGTGTAGCTGATGGCTTTTTAATTGACAATAGGGGTATTCACAATGTTTGTAAAATGTTAACTCGTATTAACTCGAATAGAAAAATGTCCAATAAAATCGTGAATGCCCCCTTCTTTTCTTAGCATGTTAAACGTTAATTTTTCCTCAGTGCTGCGCAAGGCGATTGGTAGAACCAAAAATAAAGCTATAACAGACCTTGAAGGGTTAACGAGGGTTTGCAACAGCAGAGATTATACAACCCAAAAAATTAAAATTGGTGTCCGAGAGAGTGGATCGAAATCAAGATAGCTCAAGTGGTAGAGCAGCTGCGTTTTTTTGCCGGAGAATTTTCATCATTTAGCCGAAGGTCGTGGGTTCGAATCCCGCTCGTGGCACTAACTTTTTCATTTCGACCAAAACCTTACATAAAAAGATTAATTAATTGAAAGAAGTAATTTGGTCAATAGATCACTAAATATAATGGACTGATAGTAATATTATTATTAATAATAATAATGTTTATTAAAAGCACTTGTCCAAATTGATAAATTTAAACAACAACAATAAAAATAATTATAGAAGATAAAAATTTTCCCCCGAGATCTGACAGAACAATTGAAGAGGTAGATATATAAATCATTGACTGTCGAGCAGGCACAATTTAAAGTTATAGTTATTACATTTGGTAAACAATAGCAATAACAAATAGCTAAGCACGTCTACTTACATTGTCAGCTATGTTTAAATAAGATCGATTTCATAGACTCTTCTTATCCTCTAAGGTTTGATGGCACTGATGACACAATATATGGAATTTTACTGCAAAACTTTTTCGATGTTATATATGGAATTTTAATATAATGGAGACCAGATCTGGAAGTACAGAATCAAGTCAAGTACAGACCTAACCAAAAGAAAAATATAGTTATAAAACAATACTCGAAAATTCGAAAGTATTTCGTTTAATAAAACCTACTAACTTAATGCGTTTGTTTACAACTGAAACTTATAACACTATTAAAGGTAGAACGGAAAAAAAAAGAAATATCTCGTCGGTTCGTACGTTGGTTCCAAACAATAAATTAATAATATACAATAAAAAATAAGAAACTGCCGATCTATTGTTGTTTTCAATCTGAGTTGCAAGGCTCAAAGGTGAATGTAACATTGCTAACGTTCTTGTCAACGAATATTCTCAAAATTTGCGCATAATATCAGTGGTGAATAAATCAAAAATATGCATTTATTGTAGTCGCAGTGACAATTGTTTACAACGTCAATTTACGCAGTTTTTTTACATTATATATTTTTGAAATCTTTAAATGTTTAAATACTGAGTCCAATTCTCTTTTGTCATAAATTGGTTTCTTTATTAATCCGTCCTTCATTACAGACAAAATCAATTTTGTGGGTAGGGTTTTAATATCGCTTGGCAGTAAATTAAACATCCTCAGACCATAAACTTCAGCGCTATTACTAGATTTATTTTTGTTACATAATGGAATGACTGGGTTATCACAATATCTTTTCAGATTTGTCACCACATTTTTTCTTAAAATTAAGTACTACTTTCTCTTTTATAAACATTAAATGAAAAAATATACAGGGTGACTTGCTACTCGTGCTACAAACTTCACCAGTAGATTCTTGACCCTAAAATGAACAAAAAAGTTCATATTGACCATGGTCCGATTCTCAACCATTTCAGAGTAATTTCGCTTTTTATCGATTTTGAAAGATATCACGTCCTGGCGTCGGAAAATCGTGATATCTTTTAATCTAAACATTTCTCTTAAAATCTATAAGCACCGTTGAAATCCCCGTTAATTTTTAGAGAGAATCAAAATCATAATTCCATTGAAATTTTTTAATTTAATTTAATGCCCATTTAGTATGTAATGCTTAAGAAGTTTACAAACAGCTAGAAGGTCAAGGAAGAAAGACCCAAACGTTTTGCCACCTTCATCTTCTTATTGAAAAATTAACGGGGATTTCAACGGTGCTTATAGATTTTAAGAGAAATGTTTAGATTAAAAGATATCACGATTTTCCGACGCCAGGACGTGATATCTTTCAAAATCGATAAAAAGCGAAATTACTCTGAAATGGTTGAGAATCGGACCATGGTCAATATGAACTTTTTTGTTCATTTTAGGGTCAAGAATCTACTGGTGAAGTTTGTAGCACGAGTAGCAATTCACCCTGTATATATATACACGCTGACAGACAAAAAGTTCCACCCAATTAGTTTTTTTCGTTTTCTCGATAAAAGAAAATTCTGCCCATAATTTGTCTCATTGTTTTTACCAATCAATATTTGTTTTTGTTATGATTTAAATGGGGAATATCAGAAATAAAGGAGGTAAACACACTTATTCCTTAATCCAAAACAAGGATAAGGGATTTTTAAATGTTTACGTAATTTCAAATTTTTATTCAGTCTCATTTGAATTCTCAAGCAATAAACTGTTTAGTTTTCATCTTTGTTTTCTTAATTTCGATTTTTCAACTTAAAAATGCCACTCAGCGCTGATGATGTTGAGCATGGTATGGCATTTTGGATGATGGACGTTCCATCAGGTATGCGGTTATTGCCATCGGAGTTCCCTACGAAACCCTGCGACACGCCGATAGAAGTTTTCGAGAAACTGGGTCCTACCATCGAAGGCCCAGTTCTGGACGCCCTAAGGATAACAAAACCACAGGAAGACCGTTTTTTTATATTTTTTTTAACTTTGAGAATTCCGCGAAACCAGCATGTTAGTGTTGTTGAAGCCCCAGAAAGTTCGAGGTTCCAAATTTCTGAACGCACTGCCCGATGAAGATTAAGTATAGGCTTAAGGGAGTGTCGAAAGTTAGGACGAGGCTCGTCGAGGGTACAGCAATGATTTATTATATGTTATGTTAATGAAGCTGTTACAGAAATCAATAGGCACACCACGAACTCCATAACAAATTAATTTTTTTAGTATAATATTTTGACTGAACGTATCAAAGGGGTTTGATATGTCGCACAATACCATGTTTACCACTTTATTCTGGTCAAAACTGTCGAAAATTCTTTTTGCACCATCATAAGCATTGGTCCTTAAACCTTTTCTGTAACAATATTGATTTTGTGACAGAATATTATTTTCAATCAATATTTAATTAAAAATAAAAATTCAAATAATTTTTTTAAAAGAAAGTTATACCCTTTGGAAAGCACTGGGGTGATTGTGATAGGTTTAAATTATTTTATATTCCCCAAAACGCACGAATGTGATGTGGTATTGTTAGCGACGTGAATACAAACTCCAAGGTTATGTTGATAAGGTTTAATTCAAATTCGAGTAGATAGATAAACTACGCTGATTAGCTTCAGGTAGTTTCCTTCTCTTGCTGACTCGGAAGGCAAAATGTTTTAAGGGTAATGCAAAGCGCGAACACGAACCTCTGAGTATAACGGTATCAAACCCCCTTCTGTTACGTTAGATGCGCTCAGTAAGTACCTTGCCTCTCTTGGATCATGTGTTTACTAGCAGTTAGATTTTAATAGTTACACCTGTATCATTGTTGGTGGAGTGTGCGGTTCAGTTAACTAGGGATGCATGAAGATTATGCCCTTTAATGGCTCGGATATAAATTAACCGTCCTCACCGAAGTTGAACAATGACAAGACAAATGTAACGCGGTTTAAAGATTAGATATTCACAATGAAATATAAATAGTAAAATATTATTTTAATTATTTTCTATTGTAATCGGTTATTTACTTCTGTTATTAAATATTCAATTGTTTATCGTTCTCTTTGTCTTATTTTCAAAGAATGGGCAAAAAAGTGCAGTATAATATATTAAAAGTTATTTTATTAATAAAAGAATGATAATAAAAAAAGATGACCTGGCTATTGAACGAAAAAAATGGTCAATTTTGGAAATGTATATTTTATCAGCCTTTTAAGTCAAACACCAGCGCTAGATCTCGTTTTTTAGAAAATTTTACTTTGACCAAGATGGCTTTTTAAATGTTTTAAATGTTTTCCTAGCTTCAGTCTTTCATCAGTCAATTCAAAAATTCTGGAACGAGTCCATTTTTGCACAGTTTACGAATTTAGCTATGGAACCGGGAATCGTCTTTGGACGCTCTATAGCAGTCGATAGAAAATTTGAATAAGGTTTCAATTGGTCACCTTCCACATTGCCCGACTTCTCAACAGTTTTCGAGTTATTGCGATTTTTGTACAAAAAACGTGATTTTTTTGGAAAACCGATCTCTATCTCTCTCTCTCTCTCTCTCTCTCTCTCTCTCTCTCTCTCTCCGTTTTATCATATTGTTTTAATACTTTAATTGAAGCCCACAACATCAGTGAAATGGGAATAAAAAGTGATGAGGTTTTATCGAGGTAGTTATCGACAGCAGAAGCATTCCTAATCACAAAGTAAAAATTGTCGCTTCCCTGTTCACGTTTTGGAAAAGTCCTCGGATCAAAATGAACGAAAAATTTGCGAAACAATTTTATGCATCCTTGAAAATCAGGAGAGAAAGTGATCAGATTTTTCCATGAGCACGTAAAAACCACGATTTTTGCGCGAAAATCGAGAATGATTCGAAAACGAACGTGAAGCCAGTTAAAAAAAGGCTTAAGTGTAGATTAGAAGATTTTGTAATAAACGGTGATTAATTTGGTGGTATCATGAGCATACGTTAGTGATTACAGGCCGACTGATTAGCATTCAGTACTAGCACGGTGCCATGACGATCTGCAGAAAAACATGGGTTAGTCGATACTAGGAAGGAGAGAATCTTTCATTTCACCTTACACGGCCAAGTGTCACAAGTAATTTCTAATTGTTGACAATGGAATAAGAGGAAACAATAAAAACTTATCAGTTATAAATGAAACAATAATAATTAAAAACAACTGAATATCATCCTAATAACTTTTTACCCTTTAATGCGGACATACCTTGGCCCTTGGTCCGCTGAAATCGGGCTGTGATTGGTACAGTCAATGTTCGTTAGTACAAGTCGAGCAAACATAACAATACCTTTCATCTTTGTATTAGGGAGGAAAAGACTATATAAATTAGATGTAGACTGTGCAGATAAAGAATAAAGCGGGGAACACACTTACCCGATGCCAAGAAACGCTACCCTACTCAACGCTCTGCGATCCCCACTGTCCAGATTTTCGTCGCGTAGCATCGAGTACAGTCTAAGAAAAAAGAACCGGACACTCATATTTTTATTTCAAACTAGATGTATTATTGTTTATGATGTATTAATTAAGACATACTTATTTTAATATAAACCAAATTAAACGAGATCAAAAATTCATGTTTTTATTTTTAAAAAATCAATTTTAATGGTTTGGTATAAAATTGATCAAAACACCGGAATACCATTTTTTGATATAATGAATTTAACTAACAATTTATTACACGGTTTTGCTCAAAATAATGCATTAAGAACAAAAGAGGCGTTGGGATTGTGAAACTGATTTGTGATACACGTTGTGTAACTGTACGTGACGTACGATTGACGTCGCATAGATGACCACTGTCCAGATTTTCGTCGGGTCGCATCGACTACAGTAGAAGACAAAAGAATTGGACGCTCATATTTTTATATCAAACTAGATGTATTATTGTCGTTATATTAATTACGACATACTTATTTTAATATAAACCAAATTAAGCGAGATCAAAAATTCATTAGTTTTTATTTTAAAAAAATTAACGGTTTCGCAGAAAATTTATCAAAACACCGGAATAACTTTATTTAAAACAAATAAAATTATCCAACAATTTATTACATAGTTCTGCTCATAAAATTTAACTAACAATTTATTAGACGGTTTTGATCATAAAATTACATCATTTTCGTCGAGTAGCGTCAGAACAGGAATCTCATACTTTTTGTAGTTCATTTCAAATTATGTACGTGTAATTTGTCGTTATATTAATAACAACATGCCTATTGTAATGTAAACCAAATTAAACGAGATCAAAAATTCATGAGTTTTTATAAAAATTATTTAATTATGATAGTTAGGCAGAAAATTTACCAAAACACCGGAATAACTTTATTTTAAACAATTAAATGTAAATTACAGTCTATTATATGGTTGTGCTCATAAAATTTAACTAACAGTTCATTACATGGTTTTGTTCAAAATAGTGCATTGTGAACAAAAAAAAAGCGAGAGTGATACTGATTTGAGATACACGCTGTGTGACTGCACGTGGCGTGCGCTTGACGTCGCATAGATGTGCGCACCCTACCAAAACGAGACAAGGCGTCGGGGAGCATCGAGTAGCTTCGCATAGCGTTGCATCGGGTAAGTGTGTTCCCCGCATAAATGAATTGCAAGGCCTGAGATGGTTAATAAACGTGTTGACTCCACTACAGGGTATGGATAGAGCAATATCGCGGTACGACTCTGGTTCGCTGTTAAGGTACCTCACAATTCTTTTATTTTTAGCTGTGTACATTTTATTCCTGGTATTAAAGGAGGATAGTGAAAGTTACATATTTTTTTATTATGTATTCATTATTGTAAATTGGTCGAGCGCTCGTACAGTGAACGAGGCCATACTCAGAGAGTGTACGGGCGTATCCTGACGTAGAATCGTGATTAGCGACCGCTGGTTATTTCCTCCGGGGCGTGTCGCAGGGGCTTAGCTGTGGTCCCAGGGGAATGCCGGGCTCTCAAGGCTTAAAGGGCAAGGGATTAAAGGGTGTGGTCCGTTTTTTTAGGAAGAGTTTTCCTTTTTACCATTACAACCTTCTTCATACGGTTTTTTTTTTTTCAGTAGGTGACGATCTAACAATCATGCTTGGTATCACCTTTCCATCTCGTGAAGTACAAGGGGGGGGCGAATTATTGTACCTTTTGCCATTTAATCAGGTGGATATTTTCTGAATTTGTATTATTTATATCATATACAATAATGTAGTTGATATAACTTAGAACATCAGAGAATCAGCACAATAAAAAAATATTTTTAATATCTACACCCTGAGAAATAAACGTGGTGATAAACTGGTAATTTTTATTAACATAATGATTTTTTTTAAATAAAATATCTCTTTTTTTACCGTCTGGCATAAAGTAAAAGATATCAACTAAATCGATTATAAGCTCGCCCTACCAGACAACTTATAAAAAAACGTTGAAAGAAATATGGTGACAAACTGGGAGCCACAAATGAGAAAGGAAGAAAGAACGACCTAGAAAATAACTATAAAATAATGTCAGCTCTGCTGGAGAACACTGGAAAAAGAAAAACTCTGAAACGAGAATGGAAAACTTTACTTAACAGAACTAGGTTTTATAATACCAAGAGTAACATTTCCTCACATATTAGAAAATTTTCGAAATATACACAGTGTATACATGACAAATAATATAGATGAAAAAAAGGCCTTGTTTTAAAGATTAAAATTTTTAAATGAATATCAGGATTTTACGGCGATCCTGTGCCATTTCCTAAACATATATTTATGTCTTAATAGCTTTTTATTTTAAAAAAATACACCTTCAAAATAAAGCATACCAAAAAATAAAAAAGAAAGTCAACATTACGAAGAAAAGAAGAATTAAATAATATGAAAAGGAATAACGGTATCTGTATCAAACTTAAACAGAGATACCCTTTGTACCAAAAATGTATACCTAAATAAACAAAACTTACAAAAATTTAGATGGACGTGAAAAGTTAGTAGAAACAACATTCTCATGACGTTCATCAGAAAATTATCGCTCCTGTTTAAATGTTATGTTTGCGCCTGAATAAATAGATTTAAGACTGAAAGATATATTTTTTTAATATTGGTTTTATTTAACTGATGTTATTATTTTTGTTTTGTTTACATATTTATCTCAACATGTGTTAAACAATTAACTAATTAAGATAAGTGATAAAGAAATACGGCGTCAAAACTGGATTTTTACGTCATTGGAGTGACTCTAGCGTTATAAAACCCTTAGATATCGACTTTCGCTGAAATCGGTGTAAATTAATTTTTTAGTTGATAATTTCGACGACCTTCGTGACTGGCATTCCTAGTGTAAGCTATAACATAATTTTTCTCAAAAGCTGGGGGACCGATTTGCATTGTTGATAATTCTGTTTTAAGAAATTGTCAAGTGAATTTTCTAACTTATTAGAATCGGACTATTATTTTAATTTCAAAAAACGAGGTCAATTTCTACAAATAATTTTCATATTTTGAGTATTTTCTTATAGAAATGATTCATATATTTTTTTGGTACATAGGTCGTTAAAACGCTAGGTTTCTCTTCTTTCGAATGGTATAGTTGTTAAACTCCGTTTTGAATTACAGCCGTTTCATTGAGATATTCCGATAACGACTAAAAATCTGAAAAATTTTAGGGGTCAAAAATCCATTTAAATTCAAACAAAATTTATATTTAGGGGTCTCTAGAGGTGCTAAAATGAATTTCATATTAGTTTTAAGAACAAATCTCCATGACCTACTTTACTTGAAAAAAAATAGGTTTTTTAAATTTTTTGGATATTGTTAAACTTTGATAGCTTTTACTATATTTTTATCGCGATCTACATAAAAAATGCTGTAAAATTATTTATCAACAAAATTTGAGTAAGTAGGACAGTGAAATAAAAATATTAAAAAACGGAAAATGTTTACTTGATTTTTCTGGCGAAACCCATTCACAAGAAGTGGCGGAAAGGTGTCCGATATTTTGGTGTGTAGAATCACCAAAAAAAGATTGGTCCAAATCCGTAACCCACCAACCTGGTCATCCCTTTGTGAGTAAAAACATATTTAGTTATATATTTAGATATTTAGTTTTGTTTACTTTGTTAAGTCAACTTTCTGTATTTCCCTGGCCAGTTTTTGTTATGGTTAAGGATTTATTTGTAAAATTTAAATGTTATTTAACATCATCATCATAATTTCGTGTAAAATTATAATTATAGTATGGATTGTTTCTAAACTACTTTTTGTTGGTCTAAATTCTCTCCTCCAATCTACATTACCTTTCAAGTAAACAGACCTTAAATTGAAATTCCTGGATTGGGAGGTAGGTTAATAAGTTGGATGAAAAATAAATTAACGTTGTCCTCATCGATCTTTTGTTTTTTCAACACCGCTCTCCAAATCCTAAAAAAATTGATCCAAAAACACCTTGTAATTTATAGAACATAAGGAAAATAAAAGTAAACGCGCTCACCTCCGATGATTGCACAAATGGGGTATTATTTACATATGAAAATTGAAAATTGTGGTCCGATAAGTGGCTCTTCTCCTTCTAGAACTCAGCAGAATAGTTTATACTTTATTTACAAACATACGGATCAAAGACTCTTTTACTTATAATACAAAATATGAGGTATCAATAAAAAATATACGTTAGAAACAAAATGAACAGTAAAATAACGAAAAACACACATATGCGTAGTATAAAATCGGATTCATTACAACCGATTATAGCCACACAAAAAAATTTTTTCCGTTGAACGTTAACGATACATTAGTAATAAATGACCTATAAAAATTAGGTAAGCGTGTTTACAGTTCATTAGTTTGGGCAAGGACTGTGTAAGCCCCATTGCGGTCAGTATTTACAAACCAAGAAAATCGTACTTAAACTTTTGACAAGAACTTCAAAAAAACTCGTAGAAATTTATATTCTAAGTAATGTTGTTATATTTAAACTATTTTGTTTGCTTAAAGTTATAAAAAAGCTAACCTAATAGGCTTTTTAATACCATTTCCTTTGATGAAATCAATCTTTTAATAGGATCAATAGTTTATGAGATACGAGGGACTTTATGTAATAAAATTATGAAAGATTGGACTAACCTGAAAAGTGAAATACTTCAACCACAATTGAGAATTAAACTTTGATCAATAGGGACTTTTTATACCAATTTGACATGCAAGATATCCTGCTTAACTATTTACGTCCATTCACGGGACACCCTGTATAATTTTGTTTTAAAAATACATTATGTATTCACTCCAGATAGTGTAAACTTGAATTAAATTTCTTAGAACCTTTTATATCATATTTTATTTTTTATCGCTTTCCTCTCAACGTTTGCTGGCAGTTCGATCGCCCTTGTTTATTTCGGTAAATTACGACGTACGTTTTTATCAGTCTACAGTAATTTGAAATTATGTGAAAAACGTGTACACTAGAAAAATTGCAATTTGAGATTATTTATGGAGCAAATTTAATATCGTCACCAACAGGCAATCCGAAAGAAAATTAAAAAAATGAAGTAAGAATAGAAAGAAAACCTTATTGCCTGGATGCTGGCCTATGCCGGCATAGAAGGCAATGAGAAAGCTGACCGAGCAGCAACGATATCCCATGACCCTCTGGGTTTTAGACTCCTGTAAGTCCAGCGGATGCCAACAATTATTTTTAAAAAAATGTGTTGAGAAGATTGGCAAAAGCGCTGGACTGTAAGGAACGACAAATTAAAAGAAATCGTCGGCCAAACAAAAAATACAGAATAATGATGACCCGACGACGAATTGGCCACACCAGACTAACGCATGGGCATATCCTAATTAACAAAGCCAACGGAAACGTTCCTTGTCCGACGCCCTAATACTGTGAAACACAAATTGGTAGAGTGCGAACAACTACCGCGGCACAGAACAATTTGTGGCTGTCCATGAATCACAAAAACATTCCAAGACACACCAGTGATGGCATTCACAATTTGATTGGATACCTGAACCGGATAAATGCGGTCTTATTTGATGACTTTTCACACGTGATTTATCCCATCTAGAATGAATGAATTCATTAGTGTGCTTGTTAGTTATTAACAAAGTTAGTCATTGTATCGTTCTGAATGTATGTATTTATTAACGTCATAGATTGAGTCAGTGAGTTTGTGATTGGACTGGTTTGTAGTGCAATACAGAGTACCTCGTAGACTTACCAAACAAGGTTAGCTATTGTATCGTCGTGAATGAACGTGTTTATTGATTAGGGTTAGTTTTTGGGGGTAATTGTGATAAGAGTGGAAAAGGACTTTGGCGTATTATCAGTCAAATACCCAAATTTTATCTGGACATATTTTACGAATATATTACTTATTAGATCAAATGTTTATGTATGTGTGGTGGAATATCCAGCACACTGAGACCCGCCAAACTTGGGTTAGGCCATAATGTACGTAGGTTGAAGTGCCTTTTCACCAGGTGTTGAACGGCCAATTGAGAAAGATAGTCGCATCAAAAATGTAATATAGCAAGGCAGCTAGCCGACGGGGAGCAAATACTAGTTATTTCAAAGTGTTGGACAATAAAAATGGTCAGTAATGTTTCACCAAATTCTTAATTTGTTCCGACAACTTGCTTTCTTACTGTAAATCCACGTTTTCACATTGATAACGATTTCAAAAAGTAAAAATAATGACACCACTAACAGAAAGTTTAAATAAACCGTTCCATAAACAGTAGATAGCTTAATAGTACAAAATCATAAATATGAGAGTTTAGTATCAAGTCCGATTTAATAGAATCGATCTGTGTGATGAAATATTTAGATTAGATTTTCTTTTCACCTTGGAAGTATTAACTCCAATCGGATAATTATGGAAAAGTGAGCATTTTGACATGTATTTTCATCGAGGTGGAATTAAACTTGTCAATTTCACCTCAAACGTATAAACAATCCATTTGTAACACAAATTGATCTTGATTTGGCATTAGAAGTACATTTACGTCCATTTGAATTATTTTGTAACACGTAAATTCATTCTCATCCCAGCCCAGGAAACGAGTATATAACACAAAAAATTAATATTTAACCAAAATTCAACGTGTTTTTCTTTTTCATATTCAATTGAACAAATAAGTTGTTGGCCTGAATGTTTTAAATCGAAACATTGACAGTAATTTTCAGACACCGCCGCGAAGCATTCTTAGACGGGATTATAGATAGTCGTAAAATGGACTAAGCCGCACAGAGAAGGGACCATCAAACGGAAGAAAAACAGGCCGGATTTTCTCTATGATCCTGCCCCTCCTATGTCTGGGTATGATTATTATAACTTACTAGTTAATACTACCCATCACCAAATTTAATTTTCAGCAGCTGCGTTTAAACTTAAGTAAATGTAACATTTATTCGAAAATGGACCTACTTCATTCACCTACTAACAAGGAAGTATTTTTTAATCAAATTGAAAGGAAAAACGGAAGTAAAAACGGGGCTTATCGAATTTGTATTATATATGAGTAAATTAGTTATTTATGTGCCTGCAAGCCTACATCGTTGCCCCCAGTCCAGCGCCATAACTTGCATATGACTAAAAAGGGCAAAAGACAACTGGTGTCAATATCTTACGTCTAAACACGCAGCTGCCAGTTTATACACCGAGAAATGTGACAGTCAAAACAAAGTCCGTGATGAAGTTCAACATCGAAAAACCTCATATTATCCACCATTTCTAAGTTACCACTTGAAACAGTAAGTGATCAAAGAATTTCCAACCTACGAGTCTTGTTGAACCTAAAAACCTACCTTGTTGAACATTACACATAGTTCCAATTAATTAGTCTTTATGTAAAGTATTGGAAAGAGAAAGTTAGCGTTAAGAGCGGGATTCGAACCCACGGCCTTCGGCTAAATACGCCGCTGCTCTACCACTTGAACTATCGTGACTTCGATCCATTCGGACACGCCCCACCTTTCAAATTTTCCCTCGTTTTTGCGATTTTTCAGTTTCAAAATTCAATTTTCAAAATTTCAAAAATCGTGGGTGGGTTCGAATCCCGCTCGTGACGCTAACTTTTTCATTTCACCCATTAACTTACATAAAAAGATTAATTAATTGAAAGAAGTAATTTGGTCAATAGACCATTAAATGTAATGGAGTTTTTTGTAATCCATTATATTTAGTAGTCTATTGACAAAATTACTTCTTTCAATTAATTAAGAAAAATGGCAAAAAGGAGGGAAAATTCGAAAGGTTGTAGGTTGAGATGGGGAGTTGGTGCCAAACGCATAGTTAACTACAACATAAAAAAAATAGCAGCGGTGCGTAAATGCACTCTGAGAAAACAAACAGAGAAAACTGGACTGCTCACAAAATCCCAGGTAGGTAGGTCTTAAGGATCCTGGGTTCGAATCTCAGCGGTCCTGAATATTAAACCAAAATAATTCGAGACTGTTTTCATTGGAAAAACACCGGAAACCGGCGGCTCCATAGAGCCTTTGCAGTATTAAAACCCAGTACCAATAAATAAAAAACGACTATTTTCCAGTTTCTTTATAGAAACGAAAGGACAATCGGCCGTGGATTTTCAAACAAACCGTTCAATCTGGTAACGCAGAAAATCCAACGAAGCGTTAATTGAAATTGGGTAGGGCAATTTTGAAGGGTTCTTTGGCGGTTGAAAATTAATAGGAGGCAAAGCATTCCACTTTCAGGCACGATCCTAAGGCTAAAGCTAATGATTTGTTAAAATTAATGCCTCCCAGTTCAACCATGCGGGCGAATTTTCTAAAAGCTGTATACAGAAATTTGTTAATTTAAATAAAAACAAAGGCTTAGCAGCGCAGGAAAACTCTGACAACAGTTCAATTAAGGCGTGATTATAATAGAAATTCTAAACCAATTCAACTGGGAAAATTGAACATAAGGTACAATTGTCTAAAGTGCAGTATAAAAAAATCCCTAAATCTCTTTGTTTAAAAATTGACGGCTTTTTAAAATATAAATTACATTTCAAGAAATGAAGTATAATGGAAATCGAAAAAAATATGTATACTAATTAAAAAGTTCAAGTAAACATTAACTCCACTATATTTAGTGGTCTATTGAACAAATTACTTCTTTCAATTAAGGATTAAATGAAAAAGTTAGCCATTTTTCAAAAAGGAGGGAAAATTTTAAAGGTTGTAGGTTGAGATGGGGAGTTGGTGACCGAGTGGATTGAAGTCACGATAGCTCAAGTGGTTGAGCAGCGGCGTATTTAGCCGCAGGTCGTGTGTTCGAATCCCGCTCGTGGCACTAACTTTTTCATTTCAATCAGAAACCTTACATAAAAAGATTAACTAAGCAAACATTAACGTTTATGTCATTGACACTGAGAAGTTATTATCTCAACAGTATCAACGATTATATAAAACAAAAGTGTAAACCAAAGGATCTGGAAAAAGTTCAATTGTGTTATTTTCTAACAAAAATTGGGATTATCTACTAGCCTGAGATATTATCAGGAAGGCTAACTCAAGTAACCGTGGATTATTTTCGATTATTGCTTTTAGTTGGTCGCCTTTTCAGAAAGTTGTTTGTCCTCAGGGGAGGAAGTTTGAACTCGGCACAGCTCACTGACGGACCTTCTCCTTTCATAGCGCACATCTTCATGCTTGATTGGAGTTTTTAACATTGAAACGCATGAAAAAAGTAATTTCTGTTTAGCTTTTTCGCATGCTCATTGATTTGCGACTGACAAAATATTTACAAATAGCTATGTGTACGAACAGCGTTTTTAAACTGATCACAACTTAAAGTTGATAATGGGTGCTGTTAAATACATGTTGTATCTGCACTGTGTTACTTGCTCGGTCCCAAACACCATGACGAGAACCACTTTTTTATGCTGGGTTTCCATTGCGCGAAAATCACTCGCGAAACTGGCGTCTAAGGTTAACCATTTCCACGAGGCGAAACATGGTGAGACAAACATGCCGTTCATATCTTCACCGACTGCAGCATCAGAGTTTGATGTCATGGCGATGGTTTATGTTAAGAATAAAAGGAAAAACAACCGAAGTAAACACCGGCGGTGGACCAAAGATTTATTTCGTCGGTGAATACACGGAGGGTTTCATACAACCCCTCTCTTGTTCTTATTATGTTGACTTTCATATTTAGCATCCCAAAAAAACTGATAGCTCTGATACAGTTCGTTCTGAAGCTCAAGACACGTATGCGTTTGCACGGGGAGAAACAGACAAAGCGAAGCATTTTACGCACACTCAAAAACCGACACCCGGTCGTCGAAACATCCTCGCGCCAAAAGTTTCGGAGTTCCACCTAGGTATCGACAACGCGAGACAAGTTTCGCGCAACATGCGCGAGTGATTGTTGCACAATGGAAACGCAGCATAAAGGTCGTGGTTGAGAATTGGTGTATTCCATCCATTTGGCAACTTCGCAACAATAAAAAAAAACATAAGGGGTATTCACGATGTAAAATGTTAACTCGTGTTAATTCGAATAAAGAAATGTCCAGTAAGGTCATCAATGGCCCCTTTTTTTCTTAACATCTTAAACGTTAATTTTTCCGCAATGGTGCGCGTGACGACTGGTAGTCAGTAATAATAATCAGTAAAAACAGTCCTTGAAGGCTTGTTGTTGTTTGTTTTGGTTTTCTTTTGTGTTAAATTATAAGGTGCCAGAAGTTAATAAAAAAGGAAAATTAATCAACTCTTTCATTCAAAACGCTATCTATGCACTCGAAAAGTACTAACAAATAACATGCTACATACCTAACTTGTATCCTAACGTGTAACAGCCTGCAACTTTATAGAATAGGTAATGTATCTATTATGAATGAGAATATAAGGACACAACCAAAGAAATTGATTTGTCTAATTTAATTAATGAGTATTTAAGAAAAATACGTGTAAATAAAAAACAGCTGTTAAATTCATGGCTGGCATGTTGGTTATCTTCGCCCTAACGGATAGCATTGTGACTACATTTTCGACCTAACATCTAACATTGGCCCTGGCCTGTTAGAACGACAATGTTAACTAGCCGATTCTTACAAGTCTACGTTATCAGTTTTTTCCATCTAACAAGACCTAACAAAGTTAACACAAAGATCGTGAATACCTCTATAATGTTTTCTGTAGCAACAGAAACAAACAGCATCAAAACATGGTTTAAACTCATTTCTGTAGGGAACCGAGTTTAACACTTTTTTTGTAATGAACCTAGTTCAACTTTGAATGGCTTTCAATCGTGGGTTCGATCTGGTTAGATTTAAGCGATGTTCATTTTGTAATATAATCTGGATGTTGTTCAGACCGCTTTTCCTCGATTAACCTATCGATCGATAAACGTTGAAAACGATTTAAATCAGTTTTGTCCCCGCGTTTTACTGATACGCAAAGTTGATCAACTTTTGTTATGCGAATCATAGAAAGCCAGGCAATTTCCGTTTCCTTTATGATAGAACTCAACGCATTTCTTCCTGCATCTTTATTTACACTCAATCAAGTGAGAGCATTTGGCGGCAAGTTTCGTAAATGTAACCATTTTTTTTGTCAAAAGAATAACTCATCGTTGCCTAGCCATCCGAGGCAAAAGGCAATGTAATTTTGCCTGAAACGTCTTGATTTTACTATGATAAATCCGGCTGTAATATATATAAAGTGGGAGACTAACATCTGAGGTCATCGTAGGCCCTCTGCGTGTTTTCCTTCTTTTTTTCTTCTTTCGCGTATATTTTGTTTTAAACTGCAGCCATTTGAGCGTCTCGATCTGGTTACTGACTCTCTGATTTCAAATATACACTATGTTGATATCCTAGAACGCTAGCCTCTCGTTTGTACCTTAGGTTGTCAAATACAGAATAGAAACAAAACATACAATACATACATAAACATCACCACAAACATAGATGTATAGATGTCTGGTCACATTCACTCCCCCAAAGTACTCGATATTCCTCGGGGCGGGGTTATAAGCAACCCCTTCCTTTCACGAAATAAATTACTTTTACTCGCCAGACGTCATACACTCACCCGAGAGTACTCGAATTCCTTGGGGCAGGGTTATTGGCAGCCCCTTCCTTTCACGCTAATAAATTACATTCAGTACAATAAATTAACACAAACACAACACTGATAGAAACATAGAAGTCAGGTCACATTCACTCCCCCAGAGGACTCGATATTCCTCGAGGCGGGGTTATATCACCCCTTCCTTTCATGCTCATAAATTACATTTATTCCAATAAATTAACATAAATTCAACACAGGCATAACACAAACACACACAAAAAAAAACTATACACATTTAAAAATTCCTATAATCCTGAGGTACCGGAACAGCGCCTGTGCCCGCTGCCGTGCCCTAATACTGCGCAAAGTCCGATGATATGCCAAAATATTGTCTATATACATCAAGCCTTCTAGAATTGAAAAGGTTTCTATGCAGAAATTCTATGCTTGCATAAGGCTGTAATAAAAATTATATGCTAAAATGCTTACGGAAAGTTGTATGCAACAAGCAATGCTATCAATGCATAACTACGATCACCTGCTATAAACGCATAAAAAGACCAACTTGAGGTTGAACTAGGTTCAGGAGTACGGTGATCACCTGCGGATGGTGCAAAGAATCCTTCTCCGGACTTGGTTCAACCACCAGTGAGCCCAGTTTAAATCGTGATTGGTGCAAAGGACCTTTAGAATGAACAACAAAATTGACTTCTAATTATCCTGAAAAGCCAGGCAAACGTCATCATCATAAATGCACAATGAAAATGCCCACCAACAATTGGCTTCAGTAAGACATAGATCCACAAAAAGAAAACTCATCCATCTAACACTGAAAAATACAACAGAGAACTACAAAGGATAATTAAAAAATCCTTTGTATAAAAAATAAACAAACACATTGAACCTACAGGAGAAAATTAAAAGATTGCATCAGAGCCCATCTAATAGATACGAGTATGTTATTAATATAAAATGTTCAAAGTTGAATTTAGAACTTTCTAGGCCTTCATCCTGTCATAAAATAGATTTTACCTCGGATGATTAGTTTTATTAATTAAATTGCGGAATAACACGTACTGCCTCTCTGTTTTTGTCTGTATTTGTAATTCATAAAATGTTTTCCCTCGATTTTCATTTTTGTCTTCTCCGCGCGAACGGAAACTTCCTGATTTAAAAACACCCGGCGGTAGAAACAAAGAGTAGAGAATAAAACATAAAGAAGAAACAAGGTTCGCCGAGGTATTCAGAAATTTATATACAAAGCAAACAGAGCAGTTTATGATTCTGATCAAGAAGCGGAGTCTCAGAGAGCACACCTGGTCAACAATATCAAACCGTTCTGGTCCTCTTTTACTTCAGAAACATTGCCTAAGTTTTGAAAACAGACAACCCTTTTTATCATTTAACTTCTGGTGATTTACAGACCTGCATCCTTCAGCACCTTTTAAATATTGCCTTTATTTTCATCTTTGCTTTCATCCAATTTTATTTCTACTTATTTTCTATTTGAAACATAAGAACACCATAATTGTTTTTTAAATTCTTTTAACGATGTAATGGCCCTTTTCCAAGTGTATGTTTTTATGATCGATGATTACTTACATAAAAAGATAAATAATATCTCACTATAGTTTTAACTGACTATTAGGAAAAAATATTTTTATTTCGAATTGACAATATTCGATAGAAAATGTCGATTAAATCGTTAGTTTATTTTGCTTAAAATATTTTTTGCACGGTGTCTGTTTTTCTACCCTGTTTTTTTCCACTTTTGTCCTGTGGAATCGTGTGCAGACCGATCTTTCAAGTTGCTCCGTGCTGTTTTTCTGGCCCTTTAGTTTATGACAGGCGATGGAACAAGGCGTAGTTGGGGGGCGTCTAGAAGCCCGTTTTTACATTTCCTGTTGACTCCGTCAAACTATTTTCTTTTCGTCTCACACAATCACCCGTTCTTTGTTCAGATGAGTCGAGTATACGCCGAACTCATCACACAATACGAGACCGTTATACCCTTTTTCTTTGTCACCACGATTTGCGTTTGGCCCTCCGGGCCGGATAATGTAGTGGGTCAATGATATATTTTGTGAATTTGTCATGTGTCACGGTCAGACTTATTAATTATACGTCATGGGGGGATGTACAATTTATTAGCGCGACCCCACGGGCCATGAAACGATTCTTTATCTTCATTACTCATTGGAGACTTGGTCTTTTTTACCTCTAAATTAATCTTGTTTTACTCCGAAAGTTTTGCAACCAGTAAAGATTCTTGAATTGAATTAAAAACATATTTTTGCTGCATTACCTTGTTACATATTTCAGTATTGTGGGGGTTATAATATCGTTGTCAGAACGTAAAACTTTATTTGAAATGGATTGAAAGGTTCCATAGGGGTATAAAATCAAATTGAATACCAAGGTTCTGTCTTACGTACTGATCATGACGGTAATATTTATATAAAAATGAAAAGAACTGGTGCGTTCAATCTGGGTTGCGAAGAGGTCGGGCTCGTCCTGTCTGTCCTCCTGCCTTAGACCTAATTAGGTAATCCGATAGTTAACAAGTTATAAACAATTTTATCAGAAAAAAATCTTTCCTGTTTGTAAGACTTTTGAAAGACAAACTACTTGTTTTCCATAATTTATAAATAAATATTATTATTATTATCAAATTACGGACCTCTCCTTTGGTGTTATTTTCTTCCAAAGATCTACGTGATCTGTGATATTTGGTAGGTACTGCACCGGTTTGTAAAGACACACCCGTAATATGGTTTTTTTTTTTTAGTTCTGAAACCTTGGTTTGTTTGTGAATGTCCTTCAATTAAACGTTTCCCCCAAAAATTGCTCTAGCGTTCTAGAATGACGTTCGTATTTGGAGTTAAGCCGGGAAACACACTTACCCGATGCAAAGCTAACCGACGCCTTGCCACATTTTGGTAGGGGGTGCACATCTATGCGACGTCAAGCGCATGCCACGTACAGTTACACAGCGTGTATCACAAATCAGTATCACAACCGCAACGCCTCTTTTGTTCTTAATGCATTGTTTTGAGCAAAGCCATGTAATAAATTGTTAGTTAAACTTAATTGTTTTAAATAAAGTTTTTCCGGTTTGTTGATAAATTTTCTGTCAAACCATCATAATTAAATAATTGTTATAAAAACTTATGAATTTTTGATCCCGTTTAATTTGGTTTACATTAAAATAGGAATGTTTTAATTAATATAACGACAAAATTACATGTACGTAGTTTGAAATGAGCTACAGAATATATGAGTTTCCTGTTCTGACCCTCCTCGACGCAAATGGTGTAATTGTATGAGCAAAAGCATAAAATAAACTGCTAGTTAAATTTTATTAGCATAACCATGTAATAAATTGTTTGTTAAACTTAATTGTTTTAAATAAATTGATTAGGATTCGTGGTCAGATTGAAAAATGGCAAAAAAGAGGGAAAATCTAAAAAAAAGGTGGGGATGAGATGGGAAGTTGGTGCCCGAGTGGATCGAGGTCACGATAGCTTAAGTGGTAAAGGACTTGTGTCACTGGCTTTTTTCTCTCAACCAAAACCTTATTTAATTGAAAAGGTTTTAAATAAAATTATTCCGCTGTTTTGATAAATTTTAAGCCTAACCACCATAATTAAATAATTTTTATAAAAACTCATGAATTTTTGATCTCGTTTAATTTGGTTTACATTAAAATAGGATTGTTGTAATTAATATAACGACAAAATTACATATACTTAGTTTGAAATAAATTACAAAAAATTTGAGTGTCCTGTTCTGACGCTATTCGAGGAAAATGGTGTAATTTTATGAGTAAATCCATGAAATAAATTTTTAATTAAATTTTACGAGCAAACCCGTGTAATAAATTGTTAGTTAAATTCATTATATCAATCCGGTGTTTTGATAAATTTTCTACCAAACCATTAAAATTAATTTTTTAAATAAAAACTAATTATTTTTAATCACAGTTAATTTGGTTTATATTAAAATAAGTATGTTGTAATTAATATCACGACAATAATACATGTAGTTTGAATAAAAATATGAGTGCCCGGTTCTTTTGTCTTCGACTGTACTCGATGCTACCCGACGAAAATCTGGACAGTGGGGATTGCAGAGCGTAGAGTAGGGTAGCGTTGCATAGCATCGGGCAGATGTGCACGGGGGTATAAAACCTTATGGAAAAATGCACTTTGGATTTGCGTTGGTTAGCGTCGGGTAACGTCGCATGGCGTAAGTATGTTACCGGCTTAATACTTTAACGAAAAGGAAATTGAAAATACAGTAGAAGACTTGGTTTCAATTAAAAATCACTTTGAGGTACCTAAGGTACGGAGTACCATTTAGACTGCAAGTAAGTTTAGATGAACAGAAAGGGCTTCCCATTGGGTGTTTTTTCTGTACTATTACATACCATAGTCAATATTTTTTCTTACTTTGAGATTCTGAGCATATCCATACGTTTTTAAAAATTTGGTCCTTATCAATGATTTTCATCTGATTATCCTCGCTAGATTCGGTGTGCGCGTTTCGGTATTTTGCCATCCTCAGGAAATCCTTATGAATTTTTGATCTCGTTTAATTTGGTTTACATTAAAATAGGCATGTTGTAATTAATATAACGATAAAATTACATAAACTTAGTTTGAAATAAACTACAAAAAATATGAGTATCCTGTTCTGAAGCTACCCGAACTCAGGACAAAAGCTTCCGTAGATCTACTAACAAGTAAAGTATATAAACAATTAAAAAAGATCAATGCTGATGGGATGAAGATCATGTTGGTCTGGATTCCCGGCCGTATATGCATAGCCAGATGGGCCATAGATGGGAATGAAGAAGATAAACAAAGCGGCTAAAGTAGAAGCATCAGCGAACGGATCTGTCCGTCTAGCAGATGTAGTAAGATTAATGAAAAATAGTGTAAAAGAAAAATGGGAAAATCGATGGCCACAAACTTATGCCAAATTACGGCCGATAAAGACTGGCATTGGTCCGTCCACGGAGGCCAAGTCGAGAACAGAAAGGGCCATACTTACTAGGCTACGCATAGGTCATACTAGGTTTATACATGGGCACTTGTTGACGGGAAAGAAACCACGCCGATGCCCATTATGTACTGAAAGATTAAGCATTAAGATATTTTACAGTGCAGAAAACTAGAAGACTGCAGAATGAACTACGTAGTCCCTGCTGACCTATCCGTGGCAGTGGGCATCTTAGGGTTACAAGTGTTTTTAAATGTATATATTATGTGTTTATGTGTTATGTTTTATGTGTTGGTGTTAGCATATATTATTAGGGTGAAAGAGGGGATTATACCCCACCCGAGGAATATGGAGTATTCCAAGGTGAGAGTGTGTGGTCTGGAGAGTTAAAGAAATTTATAAGCACGAAGAGGGTCTAAACCTGCCCCGAGGTGCATATATCGAGAACTTTGGAGGAGTGAATGTGACTAGATTTATATTTTTGAGGAGGTGACAGGATATCGGCGTCGTCGGACTATCTAGTACCATGACGCCCCCGACGTGCGCTCCGGCTTTTTTTCCGGGTGTTTCAGCCGGGTAGCCGGGCTCCAGTCGCTAGTGATGTTTCCTGGGAAGGGGGAGAGTGTGAAAATCTTTATGTGTTAATGGTTTCTTGATAACAATTTGACAACCTGAGATACCTTCGAGAAGTTAGCAAGATAAGGAAACAGGAGACAAAATACGAGAGAGTGAGTGGCAAAGATGGGCTAAAAAACAAATGGATTTTGCCTTAAAGCGCAGAGAGCCAATGACCACAAGATGTTTGTCGGCCCATAAATTATTAATTCAATATAATACATTTAAATTTTAATTGTTAATTTTAGATGAGTCCGAACTACGTTGTGTAATTTTCTAAAAATCCAATTATATTCAATAAAAATTCAATTTTATAATTAACTAGAGTAAATTATACACTAAATTGTTTTAAATTTAATTAGACATAAGACAACCGGTGTGATTATTAACTAGTGTTTGGTTAACAATACTATTATCTCTATTTTTCCATCTCTATCTGGTAAAAAAAGGAATATCTGCCTTGTCGTTTTTGCCGATTTTCATCCCTTAAGGCTTAGACATTCCATCAGAATACCAATTGGTTTGTAGCAATACAATATCCACGTGGTATAAATCTTCAGTGGTTCTTTCGTGCTTCGTTTTTTTTCCTTTTTGAGCAACAGGTGGTGTTGATTTCTTAGGTGCTCCCATTGTTGACATTTTCGGCGGGTGTTCTTGTGCAAATTCACAAAGATAAATAATAAACAGAATTTGTTCCGAGAGATCTAGAAGGGTCGGAAATTCAATTGTCTTTAAAGGAGAATCAAAGAATATAACGCTTTTACAGAGTGGGTCTCAGGGCATGAAACCTGCGTGAATTCCTCACATTAATAACATCCCATTTCTTAGCCGTGTTGCAATTTGTCTGCCACCGACACGTTAATCCGATTATTGTTTGCCGTTAAAAATTATCAAAGCAAATCCTAAAGTAAAAGTAAAGCAAAGAAGATAAGTGATCTGTCATGATTTTGTATTGACGGGCGTTTTTCTCCCTTCAAGTCCTGCAAACTCTACAGAATGTCTTCTATTGCTAGATAAACATCAATCAAATGTTTCTGAAGAGGTCTGAAAATTTTGGAGATTTATCGGTTTCCTTATTTATCTTGTAAAGTTAGTGGCCTTCTAGATATATAATCCAGATAAATTGGTTGTTTTAGAATGTTCACAATTGGGAGTTATTGGTTCAATGAACCAATATTTTTTAATTGTATCGAAAATGTATAACTTAAAAAAAATGAAAACTGAATGTCTGTTTACGAAAACTACGTTTGTTCGTTAACGAATCTTATACTAAACGATCAGCTACAGAACACACACCAACAGCTTCTTCTTTTAAAAATTATACTTAGGTTTAATGAAGTTATCAATCAATAATTATTCTAACGGTCAATAATCACCACACGCTTATCAATCAATGATTTACGTTGAGCTTATCTGATGGAGGTTAAAAATTTACATATTGTTTATTTACTTCGATAATAAATGGATTAGTACAGTTACGGATACGATTGGATAAACGTCCTGGCTCTATCGGTTCACTCGTAGGCATGTACGATGTGTACATCAAAAACAAGCATACTGATGAATGCCCTTAAACTGATAAATCTGAGAGAAAAACCATAAAAACAAATAAAATTTTCAATAAGTAGGTGTTATGGGGCGTCGGTGGCCGCAAAGGTGTAGGCGTTGACATGGCGCTCATCACTGTAAGGTAAAGGTCCCGGGTTCGAATCCACGAATGGTTTCAAAAACATCGGCACCCTGAGGGTTCATATGACTTCGCAGCTGAAATACTCCTCCCATTGAAATACCTGAAATTAAAAAAAAAATAACCACTTTTCATTTGTAGTTGTATCCGTGTTTTTGATGGGTAAGTAGAAGTGTACGATGTCGAAATCAAAAATAAATATACTTTAAATTTACTAATTTCGTGGTCCGCTTGACCANGTGTCCGAGTGGATCGAAGTCACGACAGCTCAAGTGGTAGAGCTGCGGCGTATCAAGCCGAAGATCGTGGGTTCGAATCCCGCTCGTGCCATTGACTTTTTTATCTGAACTAAAAACCTTAATTAATTGTAATAAATATACTAATGACCTTAATACTTGTTCAACTAAACTGATATCTCTTAGGAAAACCATAAAAGCAATTAAAATATTCAGTACATGGGTACAGCGATAAACTATTTTGAATGTTTTCTAAATTTATCGACCTATCCTGTATAAATTTTCTCGTTTATCTTTCTCCCTTACATCACACTATCAGACACCCCCTCTCGGTCTTTCTTTCTCCTTTCTCTCTCTCACTTCCAGTGGCACTTTTCATTGAATACGTATTTACCTCCCAACAACGAACTATTTTCATTTGTACTTGTATTTGCATTTTTAGGAAGTGAGCAGACATTACGCTGCTACATCAAAAAGAAGCATACTTACGTACTTAACAACAGTTCATCTAAAGTGAAAACTCTTCGGCAAACCGTAAAAACAAATAAAATATTCAAAAAAATGTGGGTATAGCAATAAACTATTTTGAATTTTGTCTAAATTTATCGATCTATCATGTATAAATTTTCTCGTTTATCTTTCTCTCTTTTTTTCACACTCACACCCCACTCTTTTTCTCTCTCTCTCTCTCTCTCTCTCTCTCTCTCTCTCTCTCTCTCTCTTTCTTTCTCCTCCAGTGGCACTTTTCATTGAATACGTATTTATAAACTACAACGGAATATTATTTTTTAGCTTTTTTAGGTTTCGCAGGTTCTACTGTGTGCAGCAAACGATAGGAAAAGTTGGACAATGTAAGAGGCCACTGAATCCAAGTTCAATCCAATTTTCCCTAACTACGCTTTCTATTTGCAAAAGGGTTGGCCAAGTTTCTTTTAAAATGTATCTATTTGCGATGCTCTTGTCTGAGAGCTTCTTCAATTTATTCTGAACCCCTTCTTCAGAACAGTTCGAACTGTTAGAAGGGGATACGAGACATGATTTTCAAGTCTCCCCCACCCAGCATTGGTTGTTTTCTTATCTCTTGTGAATTTTGTTTTTAAATCGCGTTTTTGACGCTTGAGCTATATCGAAGTGAAGTAAATACAAAAAAAATTCAATATAGAGAATAAAATCAAGTCGTATCTTTTAACTCTTACAACTTGGAAACATTTTAAAAAGAGATGGTTTTATTCATGAGAGAAGTTAAGACAAGGTTGGCATGCAACTTGCATTCAGTGTACTTCGGAATAATTACATTCAGCAAAAGATTGCTGAGAAACAAAACAAGAACAAATTTGACGTGTTGCACAGGAGGTAAAAGTGTCCCAAATTTTAAAATTTTATAAAGACAATAAATAATTACAAAATGAATATGCATTATTACAATATTTAAACAAATCTACTTTGAACATACTAAACTGTTCAAGAATGAATGTGTTTATTGCCAATTTTGAAGTACTTACTTTTACTAGAATTTTTATTTTATTTTAATTCGGAAAAATTAACGTTTAACATGCTAAGAAAAGAAGTTATTCACGATCTTACTGGGCATTTCTCTATTCGAGTTAACCCCTTATAAACATCGTCAATACCCCTAAAGACAAGGAAAAATTTTGAAGCACTACTCAACACTGTTACTTTGTTCGTGTGTCCACCCATTTTAGATCTAGTGACAGATCAAATGAGGTATCACAGAGAGAAGGCAGTGTTTATCGTTTACAGGAAGGACCTAACTGATTAATGTTACCTTTGATCCTAAGGTGTAATTCTTATCAGTTTGAGTCCCTTCAACTTCATCACTCCCCAAACAGTAGTGTATGTAAAAACAATTTGAAATCTAGTTTCTATCATAGATTAAATTTAAGGTGTGTAAGTTGAATATATTAAGATGATTACTGGGTTTGTATTTATTATTTATTTAAATTAATAAAAAGATCATATTATCTGGTTACCTTAAAGATTGCAGTTGGATTATATCTACTACTGTAGTATTACACAATAACCTACATCCTTACAAGTTTAAAGTTAAATTGTCTATAGTCTATAGAAATAAGAACGAACGCATATTTGGAAACAGAAACACATTTGTAGTAGACCGTGTATGTTTTATCCAAAACGATTGAATGTATATATATTTTTAAATTAAAGTTAATAAGTGATCATCAAAATTCTGTTTTAATTCAGCCAAACCTTAAAGCCGGAAACACACTTACCCGATGAAACGCCATGCGACGCTACCCGATGCTACCCGACGCCTTGCCACGTTTTGGTAGGGTGTGCACATCTATGCGAGCCAAGCGAACGTCACGTGTATCACTATAATCACAATCGCAACGCTTCTTTTGTTCTTAACGCTCTATTTTGACCAAAACCTTGTAACAAATTGTTACTTAAATTTTATGGGCACAACCATGTAATAAAATGTTTGTTAAACTTAATTGCTTTATATAAAATTATTACCGTGTTTTGTTAAATTTTCTGATTAACCATCATAATTAAATAATTTTTGTAAAAACTTATGAATTTTTGATCTCGTTTAGTTTGGTTTCCACTAAAATAAGGATGTTGTAATTAATATAACGATAAAATTACATACGCTTAGTTTGAAATAAAATACAAAAAATATGAGTATCCTGTTCTGAAGCTACCCGAACTCAGGACAAAAGCTTCCGTAGATCTACTAACAAGTAAAGTATACATACGATTAAAAAAGATCAATGCTGATGGGATGAAGATCGTGTTGGTCTGGATTCCCGGCCGTATATGTCCTGTTCTGAAGCTACTCAACGAAAATGGTGTAATTTTATGAGCAAAACGATGAAATAAATTGCTAGTTAAATTTTATGAGTAAAACCGTGTAATAAATTGTTAGTTAAATTCATTATATCAAAAAATGGTATTCAGGTGTTTTGATCAATTTTCTACCAAACCATTAATTATTATTATTTTTTTTTTTTATAAAAGCTAATGAATTTTTGATCTCATTTAATTTGGTTTATAGTAAAATAAGTATGTTATAATTTATATAACGACAATAATACATGTAGTTTGAATAAAAACATGAGTGTCCGGTTCTTTTGTCTTTGACTGTACTCGATGCCACTCGACGAAAATCTGGACAGTGGGGATCGCAGAGCGTAGAGTAGAGTAACCTGGTGCATGGCATTGAGGAGATATGTACGGGGGTAATACAATCTTATGGAAAATTGGACTTAGGATTTGCGTCGGGTAGCATCGGGTAAGTGTGTTCCCGGCTTAATTACTGGTCTCTTTAAAATCGTGTTCATTTTCACTTTCAAGTATACACACCTGATCTGACAATCTTGTCTGTTCAATTCCGGGATTTTCGTCGTACATATATTATTTAATTATATTTTAAACACTCTCCGCCGAGTGCCCTGTGGAATTGAAAATTTTTGAACTTAAGTGTTTAAGTGATAATAATTAGAAATGAGAATGATCATTGAAACAGTTAGATGAAACATTAATTTCCCTTTTACCTTTGAAAGATGAAAAGGTTTTATTCGTAAGATATTTTCTCCTTTTACTTTGTCATATTTTATGCTCAATTACAACTTTAAAATAAATCTGATTAAACCGAACTTGGAATAACAAATTTGTAATCTAAAATGTGTCTAATTTATTCAAAGGTCATTTACAACCTGCCGTTTTATTTATAATCTGTTAAAGGTTTGATAATAAAACCGTTACTTTTTTCAGCAGTGAACTTCTTTTAAAAAAGAAAAGTCACTCATATATATAATGTTTTTTGATTGTTTATGCAAAAGGAAGTTGTTTCAGCTTATACATTTTTAAATTTTGTTATATTTTGTTATACAGTTTGTTTCAGACACTTAGAAGCAGGACTAAAACGTTTCAATACATGGTGTGCAAAGAATAAAATTGTGCCAAAACAGCGGGGGGTTTTTTCTGACTAAAAAATCGCATAACTATTGCTAATAATTGGAAGTACAGCCATCTATTGTTCAGTGTTACAGAGATAATATCAATAGAAGTTTCTATATTAAAAATAACCGAATCGAAAATTCACAATATTAAAAAAATGAACAAAACTGTAATACTAAAAATGAACGTGCAATTGTCTAAAACTTTGTAATACAGAATGTATGGAATATTTAGGAGAATGGGACATATCAATATAATTCTAACTGAAATATTGAGAAAATCAATATTTGTTTTTATACAACTAAGGAATATTATTAGTAAATGTGTATTGTTTAGTGAAAGTTAGACGATGATTATTTGGAGATCGTGAGATGCGGTCTGGAGTGGCGTATGTTTTAGAAAAACATTTTATTTATCATGCCAACGTTTCGATCTTTATTGTGATCATCTTCAGAGCTCAAAGAGTTTTTTTTCCGTGTAGATGTGTCATTAATGTGTGTCGTGTTGAGAGTGCAGTCACACCACACCGCATCTCACGACCTTCAAATAATCATTATTAGTAAATGATTAATGAAAACTATATAGTTTACTTCACCATAATTAAAACTTATATATTATAATATTTTATGGAGATCTACCGACAATGTAGACCTTATTAACCTTAAATGAAAAATCTAGATTGGTATAATGAAAATCATCGCCAAGATCTGCTTTAGAAACACGACAGAAACAAAAAATAAACAATTAAACTTATATTGGTAAAAGAATTGAATATTCAATCCATACAGTTCGGTAAAATACAACTAATAAATAAACAATAAAATAAATTCCGAGTCAGGCTGGGAACCGCGCTCTCCAGAGAATCACGTTATTACATTTTTTCCTTCTTCTCGGGAAAAAATTAATAAAGGTTAAATAGTGGCGGGACCGAGAAGAGAAAAGCGAGAAGCAGGAAGCAATTCGCGGCCTGCAAGATCCTGATCGGGAGGGCACTGGGTCCGAGATTGAAAAAAAAAAGAAAAAAAAGCAACGAGGGTCAGTTCGACATAGACGTTCAGAAGAAGAGGTGGTCTCCGCGAGGAAAGAAAATATTGTTTAAAAAAGTGTATGTGTTTGTGTGGCTTGTGATCCTAGTCGTGCTGATCGGAGAGTTCCTACGAAGAGAAAGGGGCTGATCCCAGCAAGTGATGAGTGATCCCGTGAGTTGGTTCATTTCCAATTTCTTATCAGGCCTGATAATTGCGGACTAGAGACATTAGCTATAAGTTTCGGCTTTTGTTAGCTTTTAATTTAAAAGGATTTCTCTATGTACTTGTAAATAGAATAGTTGTGATTAGTATTAATTTTTTTTAAAATCGTAGTTTTAAACCCTAAGTAAGATAATACCTTAAGATATCTTGCTTGTGTTAACGAATTAACTCGGATAGAAGCAGGAAGAACTTCATCATTTAGCTCCCATCATAACTCTGGTTGGAAGCGCCATCAGAAAGATGAGAGCCAGAAGCGCTCCAACGGTCGTCTGGGGCCTGACACGGAAACCGTATCTGTCTTTCCTTTTCCCTTTCTTTCTATTGTTCTACTCTTCTTTTCCTTTTTTACCCCTGGTTTCGGTATTTATCCTTCTCCAAAAATACCGTGGCGCTCAACATAACACCTGTAAATAAACTTTCACCTCCTCACCGACCATCACTTGTCTCTCCCTTCAACACGTCCCCCCCTTCTCCACTGAGCTACCGCCAACGTACTTGCAGCCACAGTAAGGAAGCTGTAACAACGTTCAGGCGAACGGTACTCTTCAGGGTTCGGTGATGAGCGTTGCGTTTTCTTGGAGGCGGTGAACGGTATAGCTGACGGCGTCCTCCCACAGACGAGGAGAATGCTCGACGACCTCTGCTTCTACCATATGGGTAAGGATGGCGGAGGTCAGCGTTAGGATGCAGTCGGCGAAAAACGTGGCCAGAACCGAGGAGCGGGTTTACTTTCTGCACGTCGAGCGATTGCAATTTTGTACACTCAAAATAATGTTTAAAATAAAACTTTATATCATTCCCCTGGGCAACGCTCGGGTTTTACAGCTGTACATATTAAAACATTCACATCCAAATCAATAAATATTCTTGTGGATCTTTTTTTTAGGATATCGAATTTCCATTAAAAGTAATTTCAGTCGGAACATTTTTGGATTTCCGTTTAGAGTTTACAAAAGACCAGAAACGTTTTACATCGACAATGCACCCCAATTCAATACCCTCCATATAATTTGCATAACAAGCAGAAATTTTATCCTTTACAACTTTCCTTAATTGAAAGAAATAAGAGTAGTCAGCAGTGTCATCTGTACTTTGAAATTGCTTATGCGCTCTATTCTTCTTCTTGATGAGACAAATTAATTCGTAGGAATACCAAAAAGGAAATTTGCTTTTCTTCAATGATATATCTGGGATGAAGATATTGAAAGCGTAATTCAATATCTCATATAGGTAATCAACCGCATTATCAATGGAACCTTCTAGAAGACAATCCCAATTCACATCGAGTAAAAACTCATTCATCTGTGTAAAGTCGGCATGCCTGAAATTTTTGGAGAAATTATTGTACACATTTTTAACACCCGAGAATGGAGATATACATAATTAAAGGAGGGTGGAAGCGATCAGGGTGAATTAGATGATAATCACAAAGATCCACCTTAAAATCCTTTTCGGAGGATAAAACCAAATCAAGGATACTACCAAAATTATTGACTACGTTGTTACATTGAAACAGATCATGGAAGAACAAATCATCTGACAAAAGATCAAATACAGTAGAATTCCCAGAATTACCATTGTAATCACCGATAATCAGACACTGATCAAGATTAAGATTTGAGCGAATCCAAGAAAGATAAGAGAAAAATTCTTCATAAGTAACGCGCGACGAGTTAGGCCGAATGTAAAAACACCCTGCCAAAATCTTACTTTTATTGCCTTGAGAAATCATGACCCAGCAATGCTCGAAAAGTTGCGTTGTGGGATGAAGTGACCTATAACCTATTTGCAGCACCCCGAGCCTAATCACTGATTGTGATGATTTTGTTGTAGTATGAGTTATGTTTAATCTTACATTCTGATTTTTTGAATCTCTGTTGTAGAATTGCATTTTGCTGTTGTTTAAAATGCCATAAGATGATAACTTGTTTTTATAATAATATTAATTTCAATTGTAAGGTAATGGTAGAAATAAAAAAGTTAATGTCACGAGCGGGAATCGAACCCAAAACCTTCCGCTAAATACGCCGCTGCTCTACCACTTGAGCTCCATCTACTCGGACATCAACTCTTCATCTCAACCTACAACCTTTCGAATTTTCCCACCTTTTTGCCAAATGTCGTGTAATCAGGATTCGATTCTCGCGACAAATGAAATATTACACGACATTTGAACAATGGCAAATAGGAGGTAAAATTCAAAACGTAGGTTGAGTTGGGGAGTTGGTGTCCGAGTGGATCGAATCACGATAGATAGTGGTTAGAGCAGCGGCGTTTTGTGGCAAAGGTCGTAGGTTCGAATCCCGCTCATGACACTAACTTTTTCATTTCAACCAATACCTTACATAAAGATTAATTAATTGAAAGAAGTTATTCAGTAAATCGGACCACGAAATATAATGGATTTAATAATACAACATATACCAATGATACCAACAGAATGCCTTACCAATTCGAATGCTTGGAATTACCAATTAAACTGGCTTTTGTAATAATAAACAATTATCGACGTCAATCATTGCTAATATGTGGAATGAATTAGGAGAATCCGTAGTTTTCTCATGGACAATTATACATTGTATATTCCAGGATGGGGATTTGTTGTTTGTATATATGCCAAATGGAATCACCAAAAACATTGTATATCCAAGAGCATTGCAATGAATTTAACACTGAATACAACAGTAATTATAATTTAATACAATGTAATCCAAAACAAAAATAATACACAACCTTAGGTGCCCTGGAATCAGTGGCGGTGTCGAAAGTGCTTTTGGATAACAACCTAGTTCGGCATATCATGTACAAAGATAATCAATTAAGGATGGATTTTACTTCACGAAGTTCGTGCGTTTGTTGGGAGCGAAAGGAAAATCTATAATTTGAGCTCCTTACTCATAAAAGTTCAATATGCTAAAAAGCTCTTTCAAACCTGATCAACTAAAGAGTTTTGCCGCTTGTCAGGTAACATGAGACATCAAAGTGCACTATAGTGTTTTTTTTTCAAAACTCCCACGCCAACACATTTCATTTGGTCTATTCTCAATATCTATCAAAATTAATCAAACAAATATCTTTTTGTAAAAATATCTATGTGGGTCCGCCTTTCATTTTCGGCATTATACAACAAATCTATTGACGTCTACAACATTACAGTTAGCATTTCCTATGTGTATTGGATAGAAATAAGTGAAATTGTTTGATTTATTCTAATTTCTTGGTGGCTATTTTTTTTAACACAATATCGTTTAGTCGGGGTCGTCCAAGAGGTTCTTGCTTGTGAACAGCGCGAGTCATAGACTCCCTCCCCCGAGAACCTGAGCCGGAAATGAGGAATCATCTTTACTGGATTTAGAATAGGTCATATGCGGCTGACCCACAGGCACCTGCCCTTGGGCCAAAACCCGGGCAAATATATATATTTGTTGATATTTTCCACATAATGAGAGCTCGTCATGCCTTGGCTCCTTGCATGGAGAGTGTAAGCATGCCGCCAAATTTAAGAATGATTCTCAGCTACCGGATCAAGTTTCTGGGTCCCTGTTCCGCTTTTTACAGGACGCAGGTTTTTTTATAGTCTACAGTTAAGTTTTATGTGTTTCTCATTATGGGTTTTTTTAAGTGCATGTTTTTATTAGTGCGAGTAGTGAAATGTACACCCCCCCCCCCGGCAGTGTGTGTGTTTAGGGTCGATGGTGGAATATTTATAGAAATATCCAATCGACCATAATTCCGAACAAATTGTACATAGTTTTATATTTAACTTAAGCAAAATTCAAGCAATTAATGTCCTTGCATAAAATTTGAGCCAGTATTGATTTTATAAGCCTAATATTCCGGGATTTTTATTCCAATTTTAATTCGTTTGTCTTTTTCAAATATTTTAATTGCTCATTAAAATGCAACCGGATAAAAAGCACAGGCACGCTTCTGAGACTTGCAAGTCCAAAAGACGTTTACTTATGTAATGGACATAATTGGAACTAGACTTAATTAATATTTATAATTTATATTTGTACCCTGTATTGTTCTAGTAACAATTTGAAACATAATATATTTGTAGTTTCATTCCATAAACCTTGCATTTCTCCTTTATAATTGCTCATTAAATTTAAGTACAGATATATTTGAGTCGCCTTTGGCCAAACCCCCCTTAACTACTCTACAACAACTACCTGGTAAATGCTGAAACATTTAAACTTTTAATTGATGAGCTGATTAATATGACTGCTCTAGAAGATTGAGAATCTTGGGAATAATGTAAATGAACTGACTTCAGAGGACCTCGTTCATAACCTAACTTCAATGAGCTTTTACATTCAAGGGTAGCTGTTATCCATATTGAGGCTGTGTTTCTTTAGCACTTACTTTTTCCCTATTCTACCAATCTCGGTCATCAGATTTCGTGGAATTTATTATGTATTTTTATAAAGTCGAGATTTCTTCTCAAGCGTATGGTATCAACCTTTGTGTTGTTCAAAAAAGGTATTCCCAGATTCCATAATTTTGTTACGGTTACCTTGCAGGGCATTTGCAAATTATGCATTTCGTTGTTTCTGTTTATTTTACTCATAATCAACTTTAGTCATCCGTTGTCCGATTTTTAAGAGGGTACCGCCAATAAATCTTATGGAAACAATGATGGTTAACGTATGTTTACTTATTTTGTTATGTCGATGTTGAACAACCAAGCTACAGAAACGACTTCTGTTTTGAATAAATGGTTGTTATTAATATTTCCTTCGATCCTTTGTCGAAGATTTGTGTGTACGAAAGGGACGAAGTAAACATGTTTGGCCGACTTTAGCGAATGGGTTCTAAGACGACAAATGATCACGACGATCCCTTCACAATTTTGGGCGAGCTATACTCTGGGATATTCGTTGTAAATAAGAAAAAGTGTACTAAGAATAGTCAACCCTCCTTATTATGTATCAAACCTCACTCTACACCGAGGCCTTAAAGCGGGGAACACACCCGATGCAACGCTATACGACGCTACCCGATGCTACCAGACGCAAATCCAAAGAGCATTTTTCCATAAGATTGTATTACCCCCGTGTACAACGCTACCCTACTATACGCTCTGCGATCCCCACTGCCCAGATTTTCGCATCGAGTACAGTCGAAGACAAAAGAACCGGACATTCAAGCTATATTATTATTGTCGTTATATTAATAACAACATACTTATTTTAATATAAACCAAATTAACCGAGATCAAAAATTCATTAGTTTTATATAAAAAATTAATTTTAATGGTTTGGTAGAAAATCGATCAAAACACCGGAATACCATTTTTTCATATAATGAATTTAACTAGCAATTTATTACACAGTTTGCTCATAAAATTTAACTAACAACTTATTTCATGGTTTTCCTCTTAAAATTACACCATTTTTGTCGAGTAGCTGCAGAACAGGACACTCATATTTTTTGTAGTTTATTTCAAACTATGTATCTCTAATTTTGTCGTTATATTAATTACAACATTCTTATTTAATATAAACCAAATTAAACGAGATCAAAAATTCATTAGTTTTTATTTTTTTTAAATAATTTTAATGGTTTGGCAGAAAATCAATCAAAACACCGGAATACCATTTTTTTATATAATGAACTTAACTAACAATTTATTACACGGTTTTGCTTATAAAATTACACCGTCTACGGGAGTAGCGTCAGAACAGGACACTCATATCTTTTGTTGTTTATTTCAAACTATGTATATAACAAACTATGTATATGTAATTTTGTCGTTATATAAATTACAACATTCTTATTTTAATGTAGACCAATTTAAATGATCAAAAATTCACGAGTTTTTATAAAAATTATTTAATTATGTTGGTTAGGGAGAAAATGTATAGACCACAGGAATAACTTAATTTAAAACAAAAAATTTAACTAACAATTTATTACATGGTTTTGCTAATAAAATTTAACTAACAATTTATTACACGGTTTTGCTCATAAAATTACACCATCTACGGGGGTAGCGTCAGAACAGGACACTCATATCTTTTGTTGTTTATTTCAAACTATGTATATAACAAACTATGTATATGTAATTTTGTCGTTATATTAATTACAACATTCTTATTTTAATGTAGACCAAATTAAATGATCAAAAAATCACGAGTTTTTATAAAAATTATTTAATTATGATGGTTAGGGAGAAAATGTATAGACCACAGGAATAACTTAATTTAAAACAAAAAATTTAACTAACAATTTACTACATGGTTTTGCTCATAAAATTTAACTAACAATTTATTACATGATTTTGCTCATAAAATTTAACTAACAATTTATTACATGGTTTTGCTCAAAATAGTGCATTAAGCAAAGGCGTTGCGATTGATATTGATTTGTGATACATGCTGTGTGACTGCACGTGGCGTGCGCTTTACGTCGCATACATGTGCACCCTATCCTATAAAGTTGTAGGCTGTTAGACGTTAGCATACAAGTTAGGTATGTTGGCACGAATTGAAGCGTGTATTTGTTAGTACTTTTTGAGTGCATATATAGCATTTTGAATGAAAGAGTTGATTAATTTTCCTTTTTTATTTACTTCTGGCATCTTACAATGTAACACAAACTAGAACCATAACAACCAACAACAAGCCTTGAAGGACTATTATAGCTTTTTTTGGTTCTACCAATCGCCACGCGCAGCATTGCGGAAAAATTAACGTTTAACATGCTAAGTAAATAAGGGGGCTTCAAGATCTTCTGGACATTCCTCTATTCAAGTTAACACGAGTTAACAGACAAGAGCCTAATAGCCGCTTTTTAGTCCAACTTGGCATGTTGAATCACTTCCTGAAATATCGACGTGCGTTCATTAGACACCCTACATAATAATGTACTTTTTCCCATCCATAGGCCTCCATGCTCACTCCTAAATGGTTTTGTTACTTAAAATCTACCTTTCAAACAACATCGATAATCTTCTTCTAAATGGTTATATCGTATTTAATCAACCCTCCCCAACATGTGGTACTCATGTCAGTAAAGGTATTCATTCATCTGGTTAATGTTTGAAATAGATGGGTAATAAGTAGGTCGTCAGACAAAAGCCATAGGCTTACAATATGATAGAGCCCATTGAGCCTTAGGTGGGTGATAGAAGAAAGGCCTGACAGTTGGCGCAGTGGTCAACGTCAACTTGTCCTGTGTCTTATTGACGTATTTCATTAACGAGCAAAACGAAATTCCGCTGGACGATATTTGATCCTGGTGAATACACGATCCACGAAAGGAGGAATTGATGAGTTATTTATCTACCAATCTCTTACTCGTTCTTGTCAGATGAATTTTGAATTTTGTCCCTTTCAAGTGACGACGTGACTGGCTAAATTGAAAACGTCTCCTCATAGGGCGAGTCCCATGATAAGATACCGGAGATTGTTGGACAGGAAATAATTTTTTTTAAATATTTCTAATTTGTAAGATAGTAGCGTCAAATGATCAACATCTATCTTGATTCGGTCATTTTTATCTCAGCACCATTGTCATTAAATTGTATTTGCAAAAAAATAATTTCAATGTGAAAAATTGTCCGTTTTAAGTTTTTATAATAATTAACCAAATCTTGTTTTAAATCTATTTAAAGCGTTTTTTGTAATTCATCTCAAGAGCGTGCTTGGGATGTTTCTTCTTTTCCTTGCTGAAACAGCCGCTTGCAGTCTGCTCCGTCATCTCTTTAAGCCCTCGAGCAAACAATCCTTCTTCCTTTAAAAAACACTCCGGTAAAGGCTAAATTAAGCAAGAAAAACTCTTCTTAAGAGGTAAGACTATAAACGAATGGTAAACTTGGTCATTTTAACTTACCTTAATTAGGAGTATTTTATTAATTGAGTTAAGGGTGGAGGAGTTAGGCGACAACATTCAGTGACTGTTATGTATGAAATAAACTGATTGAATTTCAATTTTGCCACCTAACATCTATAATATCCGACGGCGGACAGTCAGTACAGTATATCCGCAGATAACCAATTTCGATCAAACATCTATTTGTGTTGGTTTAATTAGACACGTCGCCGCCATGTTTACTAGAACCATTAACCTATGAATAAACAAGCATTGTATCTGCACTGACAAATAATACTTCGATTGAATATGAAAAATATTTTTTTGCATTGTATAAATTCACTTTTTTTCCACATCCTACATGTATTTCTTAAATTTAAACAAAGTTTGGAAATCCCAGGCCCTGAAGATGATCTCAATAAAGATCGAAACGTTGGCTCGGTAAAGAAATTGTTTTTCTAAAACCTACGTCACCCCACACCGATTCTCACGATTTACGAATAACCATTGACAAATATGTGGGTTTTTTTTAAATTTATACATAAAACTGTTAAATATGTGTGATCGATGTATGCCATTTTGCCAAATCACAAATGTTGGTTACAGGGTAGAAATTGTGTTTTCCTCATTCTATGATTGGAATATGCAAGGAGTATGAGGTATTTTCATCCGAATAGTATTGATATACCACGAAATACCTGCTAGAAAATTGAAAACAACCGTATACTTACATTATTATTATTATTTTATTATTAGTATTATTATTTTTAATAGGACATCCTAACAGCGGTGAAAATGTGTCAAAAAATTTAACACCAATGTATTCGTTCAAATTAACTAAGGAGAAAAATCTGTCCTAGAATGATTTCTGTCATTTTCTCGATCAAGCAGATATTTCGCTGAAAATATGATCCATGGTAGTATTCAAAAATAATAACAGCAATTAGCGTCTATTGATTCTGCACCCTCGTCGCAAAACGATTATGAATAAACATGCTAAATATTTCTTACGAACTTATTAACAATATTTGATGTTTTTCGATCAAATATAAATTTAGAAATACTAGATGTTCAAATTGTACATTTAATTTGAAAAATGATGAAATTTTTTTGGCAATAATTTGAAAATCTAGTATTTGTGTAGTTACCATTACGGATTTCTGGTTGGCTAGATGTATCGATTTTCCACTAAGCGATTGGCCAAGTTTCCATAGTTATATTTTTTATCTGTGGTAAGTTACCCTGCAAGTACAGGGTGGGGCCTAGGATGCTTCCTTGCAGTAGGCCTGCCGTGACTCTAACAAATCAGTGTATTCATTATTTCTAGCTTGGAACATTTTTTCAAAAGGGTAAGAGGTCAAAATCTATTTATGGTGTTGTTTTAGTAATATGATTTTTATTTTATGTGATAAACATTTATGCCAAATATTGTCAAGGGCGAGGCATGTGTATAGCAATAAACGTGAACTTATATTTTTATCGTCCAGAGCTTTCTCCATAAAAACGATAATGATAAAGCTTGTTTTATATCACTGCTGACTAAAATTGACAAACATATTTTTACTGTAATTATTACCAGCATACGTTTAATTTTAATCATATTGAAGAAAATAACTATCATCGTCGAATGTGAGTACACTACGATTAATAATCATAAAGCCTGTAAATATTATTGTAATTAAGAAATCATACAAAAAAGATATTATTAATTATATTGTTATCATGAAATGTTCACTGTTTCCTCTTGTAGAAAATATCTTTTTGAAATCCGTTTAGAGAGGCAAAACAAAACAAGGCTTAGTAAAAAAATTGTTCGCAAATTTTCAAAAGATTATATTTCACAAGTTTTTATGTTGCTTAGATTAGGGATTTAGTAAATACCTGTGGAGAAAATTGAACTATTTACGATTATCAAATCTGGTCAGTGGTCGGTTCGCAGCGGCAGACCGCAACATATTCCCGCAGACCAAGTTCCCACAAGAAAATTATTGACGCGTTTCGGAGAATATTGGTGGATCCTACCGACTATTTCTGAGATCGATAACAGGACTCTGCTTTTGATTTTTTTCTTCGATGGATGAGAAGTAAAAATTGTTGTTTTTGGATTTTGAAAACATTAACGGTTTCTTCTATATCTTGCAGATTTTTTACAATTGAGTTGTACTTACCCCAAAACCCTGATGAAATATATATGGAAGTTTTGAAATTGCTTAAGGAAGAACAATCCCTTTCCCTTCTGGTCGATTTGTACAACAGCATTTATAGAAGTGGAACCATCCCACAGGACAGGCTTAAATCCACTTTTATACCACTCCCAAGAGACCTAATGTAAAAAGTTGTAAGGAATACCGGAAAATCAGTTTGATGAGTCACATTCTGAAGTTATTTCTAAAAGTCCTGCATTTAAGAATATATTGGAAATGTAAAGGGAGCATTGGAGCTAGCCAATTTGCATTCAGGAATGGATTTGGAACTCCGGAGGCATTATTTAGTCTTCAAATACTAATTCAGTGATGTCTCGATGTCAATGGCGATGTTTCTGTTTGTTTCATTGATTATAAAAAAGCATTTGACTCAGTTAAACATGATAAACTTATTAATATTCTTAAAAAAACTAGGCCAAGACAATCGTGATATCAGGTTGACTGGGAATTTGTATTGGAATCAGTGTGCTGCTGTCCGGCTAGATGGTCAGATATCAGAAGAGGTGTCAATTACGAAAGGTGTTCGTCAAGGTTGTATTCTCTCACCTTTACTTATTAATATCTATTCAGAAAGAATTTTCCGGGATGCTCTGAAAGGAAAGAACCAAGGTGTGAAAGAGAATGGAGTTCTTGTTAATAACTTAAGATACGCTGACGACTCTGTCCTGTTTGCAACAAGTCTGGCAGATTTGCAACGATTGCTGGATTCTGTTGCTACAGAAAGTAGTTCCATGGGATTACTCAACATGAAGAAGACAAAATGGATGGTTATCAATAAAAAACAAAATGGTTCACATAACCTTCTCAAGATTGGCAGTTTGATAAATGAGAGAGTATCATCTTATAAATACTTGGGGTGCTATGTCAAGGATAACTGGGACCCTGCATGCGAGATTCGTTGTAGAACTGAACAAACTAGAAATTCCTTCCAGAAAATGAGGAAAGTCTTGACAAACCGGGACTTATCTATCAGTCTTCGTACTCGAATACTTCGATCCTGTGTATTCAGTGTACTTCTCTATGGGGTTGAAACTTGGACCCTTACAGACACATTATGCCGGAAGCTGGAATCATTCGAAACGTGGACGTACAGATGAATTCTGAAGATACCTTGGATAATACCGTAAAGGGAAGACAATTACAATATTTTGGACACATAACGCGCAATGAGAAATATCATCTGCTGCAGGTTATCCTTCAAGGAAAACTAGATTGGAAGCGGGGCGTAGAAGAACATTCTGGCTTAAGAACTTAAGCCAATGTCCCGCAGTGAACACAGCTGATCTATTTAGAATAGCCTTGGATCGAAACCAGTTCAGGCTGCTGATCGCCAACGTTCGACGAGGACATGGCACTTGAAGAAGAAGATAAAACTGGTTATTTGGTGGATCTGCAATTTTACGATACTGGAATACGATTAGAATTATTAAAAAAAAGAAACGAATCAGAGTCGAGGATTTGATCGAATCTTTCTCTGTAATGCCCAAGATTTTTAGGAAAATGTAGCAGAGGTGAATGTAGTGAATAAGACACTTACGATAGAATTAAAAGAAAAGAGTGAATTAAATTTTATCAGTTTTTTGGTAATTAAGATTTTTAGTCACTGAGAAACCCTTTTTGGGTTCATCTGTTTTTGGTGTCCTTCATTGTAATAACAAACTTTCGTTCATTCATAAGTTTACGAATCTATGCACCTGTGACTGCTCGAATTTTCTTATTTGTCATTGTATTGAATTTATTAAATTATTAATTTTATTAATTTAATTAATTATTTAATATATTAATTTATATTTTAAAGGCCTAATTTATTTGAAAACTGTGGGTGGCAGAAGAAAACCAAGTTCGTTATCATGTTTAGCAAGAAATATATAAAAATGACGTGTTTTTACTTATTTTTTTCAGAGCCATAGAAAATGCTATTGATCGACGAATTAAACAATTAAAAATTAAACGCTAAACAAGTCTTTGTTGTTTGCTTTACATTGGTTGAACTATTACACAGGAGGCGTCGGTGGCCGCAACGGTTTAGGCGTTGACCGGCGCTCATCACTGTAAGGTAAAGGTCCCGGGTTCGAATCCAGCGGCCCTGCATTCAAACCTGACATACAAATGGGCTTTTTTTCTAAAATACCGGCACCCCGAGGGTTTATATGACCTCTGCTGTTGCGAACCCTCGTAAAAAAATACATAATTGTAATTGAACTATTACATAAATAAAAGTACTAAAGATTTGACCTTATACTTGTTTGAACTTTTTCGTGATGTTTTGGTTAAGAAATAAACACATTTTTCGACGATAAAAGTTATTCATCAGTGAATTTTATTTATACACATAAAAGACTTATTTTAATTGTGGTTATGATCCAGCTCGAACCACATTAGATAAACGAACGACCTCGTTCAACGAAATGAAATATTAATAATTTAATCATAAACAGAACAGTGAAGCATTAAAATCAAATGGATTTTTGTCTCACGTGGATCAAAATTCCATGTAATTTACTCCCACATGAACCAATATCCATTCCCTATACACTGCAATAAATGGTAGAAACTAATTCTTTTTTTCAATTATTTTATTGAAATGGAATTTGAAATGTGTAAATGAATATTCTTAGTTTTCTCACTGAGCATGTAAACGTGACTTTTTTCTTCTGAGAACATAACAGATAATAATTTTTGTATGGTTCTACATAAAGATATACACACACCACTTCAAAAGATCACAACATTCTGTATGCTCGGAACTACAAAACAAACTGTTTTAATACTTTTTATTACATTTATTTGATATTTACGACTACAAATATTGTATTATGTCTTCAAAACCAAGACCTTTCATAAAAAGAATAATTGCTTAAAACAATATTGAGGGATTAATTTCAAACGGTTTATTTTAAACATTCACTCCTGAGTAAGCTTTTAACAGATTCACTCTCTTAAATTATTTCGCGGGAAAAATATTACATTAATAAATTATGGCAACTTGGAAAGTTCTGTTTTGTGAAAAGCGACGGATTTATGACGGAGGCTATTATTCAGATTACGGAAATAATACGGCAAATGTTTTACTTAATGGTCTCAGAGTGATGTCGACGTTTAATACGAAGGTACTTTTAATTATTTTTTAAAAATAATTTGTTCACTTTATTTTTATAATTGCCTTTTCAATGGGATATGTCAGTTTCCTCAAGTTAGAGATTTCTTTCTCTGGCCCATCAGTCTCGTTGAGTATGTCGTTCTTTGTTTTAAACGTTTCAAAAACATTGTTAAAAGGTTGATGAAAGAAAAACTGCTTTTAATTAATTACAATTTCCCAACCCCTAGAATTGGCTTTTGAACCTTTCAATAATTGCATAAATCAACGTTCACTGAATAGGCCACATGTAACTATCTCACTCTCAGAAATTAATAGTTATTACTATAAATTCTTTTCAATTAATTAAGGTTTTTGGTTGAAATAAAAAAGTCAGTGTCACAAGCGGGATTTGTGTAATCTATTTGACTTGAAAAATGGCAAAAAGGAAGGAAATCAAAAGGTGGGGTTGAGATGGGAAGTTTGTGTCAGAGTGGATCGAAGTCACGATAGGTCAAGTGGTAGAGCAGCAGCGCCGAAGGTCGTGGGTTCGAATCCCGCTTGTGACACTGACTTTTTTATCGCAACCAAGAACCTTTCATGAAAAGATTAATTAATTGAAAGAAGTAATTTGGTCAATAGACCACTAAATATTACGGATTTAATAAGTGAAACGATGTATAACTTCACTAACAGCTCCCCGTTAACCTTAGTTTTACTAATAAAATATATGTAGCAATTATCATCAAATAGAACAGAAAGTCCTGTTGTAGAGGAAATTATTTTATTAGAGTCTTGTAGTCTGATTAGGTTTATATCCTGAACTATAGACCTTAGACGTACGATGTCAAATCATTCTGGTCCTAGTTTCGCTGTACCTAAATTAGTATAGAAGAAAAAACATGTCTCATCTTCAAACGTTTTGTGGGCATTTATTACGAAAGTATTTGTTAAAATTAGAATTTTGGAAGAAAACTTCCCATATTGTCGAACTTTGGTCGAACAGTTTTAACAACTATACCTTTGATTATTCCTTAACCATAACTATTCTAAAACATATACTTAATGATTCTAAAAATTCAATTGTCAAAATTGGTTGACATCATTCACAGTAAAATTTATGCGTGAAAACGTGTTTTTTCAAGAGAGGGGAAAAAGTGAATAAGTAATTTTAGGTGAAAATACTTCATTATGAATTTTCAAATGAATTGTTGGCTATTTTCGATGGCTTAGAGCAGGGCTTACGAAACTACGATCCACAGACCCTAACTTCGCACTTCGAAAAACTTAATAACTACAAAACTAAAGAAGACTGAATAGACAAAATTAAAAAAATAATAAAAATGAGTACTGAAAAAAAGTTTGTCTATATTTATTTATTTAATCTACGTTTATTTGTGTTTCTTAGTAACCGGTTGTTTCATAATTTGTTGAAGTCATGAGGAGCGGTCAAGAATAAGGTAGTTTAGAAAACACAATTTTTATTTTTTTTGCGGATGTTTCGACCTTCATTTGGGTCATCTTCAGGGCATAAAGTGTGATGCTATTCTTGTGGTATAATATTGGTTTTGTGTGAAAGGGTTGTGACACACGCAAAAAAATAAAAAAAAGGAGTTTTTCTATACTACCTCATTCTTGACTGCTCCTTACGACTTCAACAAATTGTCTACGTTTATTTTTGCACACGTAGCAAAATAGGTAAGGTATATTAGACGGAGGGGACTGTACGGTCGATCGGTTTCCCAGAAATTTCATTGCTGATTCTGTTGGGGGGGGGGTAAATGCATGTTCAAATTTGAACTCGTGTAAATCGGTAATCATAAATTAATATAATATTTAAATTTATTGACTTTAAGGGGCTCTTGATGGTCGAGCTATTAAATGTATCGGGCACTCGTATGTCACACACCTGCGGTGTTGTGTTCGAATCCCGACATTGACATTCGAATTTTATTTTCGAATTAAGTGAAGTAACATTGACCTTTGGTCCCTCGCTACCTGAAGTTTGAATGTTCTCTCTCAAAATTAATTTTAATTTAAATTTTTACTTTTTTTCAGGTTGGTTTCAAAAAAAAAGTTCCGTTAACTTTACTTTCCATAATTATCCTTTTTGTGTTGTTTTCCAGTTACCGAGAGGGAATTTAATGAATGTTTGTTAGAAAGAAACGACAATTTGCTTCTCCATGGCAAGGTTTAAAAAAAATTCTTAAAAGCGCAAGAAGAGGCCAAAAAACTGTCACTTTTTCAAAATTATTATTATTATTAAAGAGAGGATCGAAGTCACGATAGCTCAAGTGGTAGAGTAGCGGCGTATTTAGCCGAAGGCCGTGGGTTCGAATACCACTCGTGACACCGACTTTTTTATCTCAAGCAAGACCTTACATAGAAAGAATGTTTAATTGAAAGAAGTAACTTGCTCAATTGACAACTAAAACGTAAATAGATTAATATTTAATAAATAAAAGAAGTATCACTTCACTAAACAGCTCCCCGTTGCCACTCTATAAGTCGCTGAGAATTCAATCCTGATTGCACGACGTTTGAAAATGGCAAAAAGTGGGAAAATTCGAACGGTTGTAGGTTGAGTTGGAGAGTTAGTGTCCGACTGGATCGACGTCACCATAGTTCAAGTGGTAGAGTAGCGGCGTATTTAGCTGAAGGTCTTGAGTTCGAATCCCGCTCGTAACACTGACTTTTTATGTCAACCAAGAACTTACATAGAATTAATTGGAAGAAGTAACTTGGTCAATTGACGACTAAAACGTAAATGGATTATTATTAAAAATGATCAAGAAAGTTAGACCAATTATTAATTTTACCTATTGTTTTCTCATTTAGGATTATTTGGTATGGCTGTTTCATCCGCAAATGTTGCTCTAGCCCTGTTTGGGAGTAAGAAACGGTCCCAAAACACACCCTTCAAGTATAGTTGATGTTATTTTTGTCAGATTCGAGAATCAATAACTTACTTAACTCTGATTCTTCCTGAAAGTTGTTTTCGAAAGCTTACCTTGGTCTGGACGAGGTTCAGCATGAAGGGCTTATCAATAAATTAAGAAGGATGCTACCAAAATAATGTAATAATGTTTGCCTTTGAGATTAATCAAGGATACATGCAAAGTCTCTTGAAAACTTCGTACATGATCCCTTGCTTTTACACTTTCTACTATTCTGTAATTGTTCTCTTGAATGATTTACAAAAGTTTCTTATCATCTTTTTTTTATCGTTTTCTCTTTATGGGAAAAGTGGTCGTTACGTATATACTCCTCAAATACAAACAAACCGGTATGTGTTGTATATTGTTGTTTACTTCAAACTAAGTATATGTATTTTTATCGTTATATTAATTACATACTTATTTAAATGTAATAAATTATTAAATCCATTACCTTTAGTGGTCCAATTGACCAAATAACATCATTCAATTAATTAATCTTCATGTAAGGTATTGGTTGAGATAAAAAAGTCAGAGTCACGAGCGGGATTCGAACCCACGACCTTCGGCTAGATACGCTCTACCACTTGAGCTATCGTGATTTCGGTCCACTCGGACACTAAATTCCCACCTCAACCCAATAAATTATAATAATAAATAATATAATAAATTATTGGAATTAGGAATAAATTGTTAGTTAAATTTTAATCAGTCACTAAATGATTTTCCGGTGATTTTTTAACTTATTAAATTCACTAGTTTTCGTGGTCCGCTTGACCAATTAATATCTTCCAATTAATGGCAAAAAGGGGGGAAAATTCAAAAAGGTGGGGTTGAGATGGAGAGTTGGTGTCCGAGTGGATCGAAGTCACGATAGCTAAGTGGTAGAGTAGCGGCGTACCTAGCCGAAGGTGGTGGGTTCGAATCCCGCTCGTGACACTGACTTTTTTATCTCAACTAAAAACCTTAATTAATCGAATGAAACGTTCATAATGTCTACCTTATGGAAGACAAGTTTTCTACTGGATTTAACGCTCCCAAACTTTCCTTTCTTCTTGTGTACAATTTTGAATAACATAAACTTTTTCGTTAACTTTCTACATAATCATTAATATTTAATGTAAGTTATGAATCTTATTGAGTATTTTTTTAACCGATTGTAACGGAAAAATCCATGTTTCAGGAATTAAAAGTTAATTTTACATTGTTGATAACTGCTCTTTGGCAAATTAAGTACAGAAATGTTTACAGCTCATTAGTAGGGGCAACTTTTCTGTAAGAGCCATATCTGTCAGTGTTTTCAGAACCAAGAACACCTTACTTGCACTTAAGACAAGAACTTCGGAAACTCGTAAAAGTTTTTTTTTCTTTTTTTTGTAAGTAATTTCGTATTTTGCTTGCTTAAGGTTACAAAAAATTAATTTTCTACTGGTTTTAATACATTTTTCTTTGGTGTAAGATTTACAGTAATATTAAAATTTACGAGATACAAGGGACTGTATAAAATGGAGTTGAGGAAAGTTGAAGTAACCTGAAATGTGAAATATCTCGAATACAATAGAGAATCGAATGAATAGAAAAACGTTGTGAAATAACGTGAAAAGTGAAATATCTCGAATACAATTGGACATCAGACTTAGGACAATGGGGACTTTTTAGTCCTATTTGACATCCAAGATAAACTGAGTATTGACGACTGTTCACGGGGCTCTTTGTATAGACTAGGAAAACACGTACTAATCATTTGGCAAGAAAGAAAAGTGATGTTAATGTACTAAAGTACAATATTTTTTTTTTTACTTTTCCTTTTCAGTTGTTGTCGTTTTATACTTCATGGGTTTGTTTTCAGGAACTAGACAACCATAAAACTCATTTTCTTTTTATTGAAATAAATAAAATGATATCTTCTGAAGAAAAACCATAATGATTGACAATTAAAAAAAACCTTGGTAACTTCGAATAGTAAACAATTTAGCATTGGAATGAATTAATTCAGAACACGCGACGAATAGAAGAAGAAATAAAACTGAGCCCTGGTGAAAATTGTTTGCAATGATGAAATCAACGAGCCGCTTTTGTACCTAAAGAAAATATATACGCTGTAAGGAGAAAAATAATTGATGTATCATGGCAATCTAAAGGGAATAAAAATAGGTTTTCCTTTCTATTCCGTTTGTTGCTTTTCCAGCTCGATTACTGCTTCAACAAAAACGAGCAGTTGGGTAAAATATCGCTTGACATTAATCTGGCTTAATCGTTTCAAGCAACAACCGACCCCAAAACAGTTCATTCCTTATTAATTTGTTTATTTTCAGTTTTTCTTAGTACTCCTGATAACTATAAAATCAATAAGTTTACATATTTTGAACGGGAAAGCTGGAACTATATATACATATGTATGTAGTCTGGAAGTGATTTTTGACAGCACCTTTAAAAACCACATTCAATATGTATGCGATAAAGCCCTCCAATTGGCTAATATGCGAGCACAAACGACAAAGGTTCACAAGGATGTAGTGATCCATGGAAAGTGACCTTCCAAGGATCCGATCATAATTCCTATAATGCGTCTTACTTATAAGCAGGAGTAGGACATTAGAATCAATGAAATTTGTGGCTTCTGCATGACTACAAAAAGACACGTCACCTCCAATTTTTATCCTCCTTACATGTTGAACCTGTAATAAAGTTTAGAGTTGGTTGGGATTGCATTAGGACTCGGTCAGACATAGGGGATAACAACACAATTATCCTTTTCTGGGGATCAATACCGAACTGCGAAAATCGTGCTCCCATCAGGCAACATATAAAAAAAAGTCTTCGGTTCAATGGGAATGTAGCCCAGGCTAGTGGCATCTCAAAACGTTCGTTAAAAAACTATAGCAGAAACCTACGGCATAATTACCTTTTAGGACCAGTTAAGGTTAGAATAACAGTTAGACTGTTGACAGAGGCATATGCTGTAAAGACTCGGAGCGGCAGAACCAAGAAGAAGAAGAAACATAAGGCTTCGTTGGTGCCAAGGCTTATGCGGACTGAAATTCCTATTTCTGGGAGATGAAACACAGACCTCGAAAGGTACACACGGTAATACTTAGCAAAGTTTTGGAATTTGGTAATAAACATGAAGCTTGATTAGGAGCTCTAGGCAACATAGAATTGCATAATAGACCAATACAGGTCGCAGTGAGCAAATCGTAAAAAAGCAGAATATTTTTTTAATCTAATCTACCTCTTGAAGACTGGCCATATCCAGTTCAAAACCTTCACAAGCAGAAAAGAGAGAAAACTTTAGTTTTTTTCAAGACAAATATATTTTTTAGGGTTTTTAGGTCCTTTCTATTTAGTAACTTTTCCTTTTTCTCGCATTGGTTTGTTTTTGATAGGCATATTTTTGCTTGCCTAGTACACTCCCAGTGTTTGTTGTGCTTTTTAGTAATACAAGATTCGAGTTATTTTTTAATGTGAGTATAATTGTACAGATTAGATTTGGACCTTGGGTTCTTCTGAGGTTTGTTTGCTAGGTGTCTGCTGGCTGCTTCGTGGCTTGAATTGTTCAGCCAAGAGGGGGTAGCCACCTGCAGATTGACAATAATGCTCGAAATCGTCACAAGGAAAGAAGAGAGAGAGAACTTCAGTTTTTACGTCTTCACAAACGGGAGAAGAAGCAGCTGCAGTAATTTTCAATAAGCAATAACAAGAAAGCCAAAACATTGTAATGAAGCTAGAACAATTAATTATAATGTTGAACCGGCACAAGGCCACTTATTGGGTCTATCTTCACTCGCGGTTTTTTGTTTGAGTATTCAAACACGTTTCGGCATTGCGCCTTTTTCAGTGAGAAACCCATCATCTACTACAATTAATTATAAGCACTGCAGTTTGCTGGCTTTTAGAATTAACCCTGCGACCCGCGGGCCCAAGTCTGCTGTAATAAGACCAGTCAGGTATCTCTATCGCGATCTTTTTTTTTTTTTTTCGAGGGTATTTCAACTACAAGGTTATATGAACCATCGGAGTGCCGATGTTTTTGAAAAAAACCTCATTTATAAGTATGTCGGATTCGAACACAGGCCAACTAGATTAGAACCCGGGACCTTTACCTAACAGTGATGATATCTCGGTGCTTAAATATTGATATTATAAATATCGACCACTTTTTCATTCGCGAACGATTGGTTTACTGTTACGGTCCTTGGTAATATTGGGACTGAATAGTTTTCAAGGAAATTTGAGATCGCCTGTAAAAACAACCTAAATATGTCAATCTGTAGACATATTTTGAATAGTTTTTCACTAAGGTACATTTATAGGTCGAAAGCTTGGCAGTAACAACTGAATTTGCTTTCTGCTTCAAGATCGGTTCGTGTCTTAAATGTTAGTAAATATTACAAATGTGATCACAATATTTTGTTATTCAGAAATCGTGAGATGCGGTCTGGTGTGTTGTAAGTTTCAGAAAAACATTTTCTTTATCGTACCAACGTTTCGATCTTTATTGAGATCATCTTCAGGGCTCAAAGTGTTTGTCTTCTGTGTAATTGTGCCATTCTTGCGTGTCGTGTTGAGAGCGCCCTCTTGTTGAATAATTATCGATTAACGGTCACTAATCACCACACACAATATTTTGTTTGTTTTTTTCACACGTTTTTACGATAGCAACGTGGCGGGTTCTCGGGAAATAATGGGGGCTTTTGGAGTAGCGTTTGTTGGATGAATCGAGTGGTTGGTGTGAAACTTTTGAGATCGGGAACTGATCAATTCGTTGAAAAGGAATGTGACAAGGAAAGGTTAGTGATGTAGCAAGGTCATTTGACAAGTTAGAGGAAAAAATTACTCTATCGTACGCGTAGATAGGAGGTGATGGTGTTTGTATGGGATGTATAAATAGGTCAGCAGTACAAATGAAATACATGGTGAGAACAGAAACACAGAAAGTTTTTTTTTTTTTTTTTTTTTTTAAATTTTTGTATTGGCATTGTAGCCATCAACCATGTGACCGGGACGTCGGCTTGTATCGGTCTAACTTCCGAAAATTTGTAGCCGCACTCGTTCTGAAGCCGTAGTCAAATATATTTCTATCTTTGTTCTTTCTTTTTACAAAAACTTATTTATGCCATAGACCATAAGAAAAAAAAGTAGAAAAATAGAAAATTTATTGGATGAAATCAGGACTAGTATATTCTTCCCAATAGACGCTTCAAGAATAATGGTGAACTGGGCCGCAACGGTTTAGTCGTTGACACGGCGCTCATCACTGTACGGTAAAGGTCCCGGGTTCGAATCCAGCGGCACTGCATTCAAACCCGACATACTTACCTGAGGTTTATATGACCTCTGCAGTTGAGAACCCTCGTAAAAAATAATAAGGGTGAACCATCAACGCAACAGTAAGATGACTGAAGTATTGAGTTGAAATGGAAAGATCGGAGAATACTTCGCTCAAGTTTTCAAAAAACGAATGAATGCTGATGTATATACTGGGTGGATATACAGCATTCTGCAGATCGTTCTTCACTATCGGTCGACGCAAAATTTGAGAGTGAATCTTATAGCGAACGAATGGGCCGGCGAGACCCAATTAAACTTTCATCCCCAGTTCAAAAGTACTTAGGTGAATTTAGAGACTTTGTAAAAAACATAAATTTCTGATGAAGTCATCAGATCGGTTCACAATCTAAAGGCACCTGAGGCGCCAATTAAATACATCAGCTTTGGAAAACTGTAATAAAAAATCAATTTGTCCCCATTTTATATATTCAATTTAAAAGGAAGTTTGTTAATAAGGCAAGGATTGAAATATCTTAATTGCTTAATGATCTTAAGGTAGAATTACAATACGATTGAAGGATCGTTGATACTATTGCATGTAATGGCTCCGACAGAGTTCGGGCTTCTAGCTCATGGAGACTTGCTTTTAAACTCAAAGTACTCTTGCTTGTTAACAAGGCCGGGTGTATCGGCTTTGTTATGTTTGGCCGGTAAAATGATCGATTGACTTTGGAAAGAGCCTAACGTGGCTTAAAAAACATTAAATCGAATTTAGATAATGATGTTTAAATCGAGTAAGTATTTGGAAAAAGAAAAAAAAACCACATTGATTTATCATTACATTTTGAAGTAATATGCAAATAATTGTATTTAATTCTCGTTAAACAGTTTATTAGACTACAAGTATTTGAAAAGAATAAACTATATGCAAACAAACCTTTTAATGTTATAAGAAATTATGTTTATTTAACAAAGGTTTCATTTTGCTAACCATTTAGAAAAACCAAGGACTTTTCTGCGGTTTTTAATTTGTTTAATCTGCAACGACCCAAGGATACAGTTGTGTTGGCAAAAGTTAATATTTATGGGATTTTGATTAAAAGTGGCCTTTCGGACTGTAGAAGTGCAGAGTTATATCGTGAAAAATATTGCGATCGACATAAACCCTCGCTTCACATGATTAATAGCATTGAAAAAGCTTTTCACTCCCCAGCACGGTGTCTAGAATTGGGGCCAGAAGAAGCGTTAAAAAACTAACGCGCATCGGCTCAACCTGAGATAAACGTTTTACGGATGATGGGAAAAATGCCAAAAAAAAGAGCGGCAAAGTGTGTTTTTAAACTAACAGTCAACGTATGAATACTGGCATCTTGATAATGCAGGTCCTCCAGTCATAAAGGCTAAGGCGTAAAATACAAATATATTTTGTTGTGAAAAATCTCCAGATTTTAATTTCAAATAAGATCTGATAAAATTTACATCTCGTACGGTAATTACGGCGTACCCCATCAACTTAGTTTAGTTATATGATTGGTGTAAAGGATAATACTCCACCACCACGCGTGAATGGATGTGGAGCTAGGAATAGCATGGGCTGAATGGATATATCCGTGGCTAGACGGACCGAGGTCTGCCCCACATGCCCATATATGTGCAGATTTGTGCTTGTATGAATCCAAAGTCTAAATAAATATTTAATTTCATAAGGTAAAAAAACCAAAACGCGTTTGACTGATATCAAAAACCAGCGAGTGTAGACGGACCCAGTGTCGGTTCAACGTGTTATCAGAGCAACAACCTTCACGTCTTCTTGAAGAAAAAATTGGCTTTTTCTTACAAATGCAACTGTTTTTATAACACCTTAGTGAATGAATGCATGAACTTACGGACTGGTTGCGGGGGGGGAGTTCTGTCAAATATTCCAATATCCTTCCTAACTGCCAAAACCATAATTCTTGAAAAAATATCTCTGATGATTTGTTATTTATGTCCACTATTATTATTCATTATTCATTATTTATGTTCAAAAATACCTTATTCTTTATTGTTATTTATTTGACTGAGATGTTTCTAATCATTCTTTTTAGTCATTTCACACAATACAATTGTTTGCAAATGCAACCTCAAACTTTCTGGATGTGATGAATAGCTTGAACAACAGTAAGGTGCCGGTTTCGCAAAATTCTCAAATCGAAAAAGGTCATCTATTTATTTCCTTAGGGCGTCCCGTACCGGGCCTTCTATGGTAGGATCCAGTTTCTCGAAAACGTCTAAAACGTCTCGCAGAGTTTCTTAGGGAACTCCGATGACATTAGCCGCATACCTGATGGAACGTCCTCATTCCAACTGCCACACCACGCTCAACTTTTTCAGCATAAAGTGGCATTTTTAAGTTTAAAAATTTAAATCAAGAAAACAAAGATGAAAACTAAACAGTTTATTGCTTCAGAATAAACATTTTATATTCCGTAAAAAATAAACACTAAAAAATCCTTCAACCATGTTTTGGATTAAGGATTAAGTGTATTCATTTCTAATTGATATTCCCAATTGAAAACATAAACAGCATAAACAAATATTATTGGTAAAAACGATGAGACAAATTAAGGGTAGAATCGAGAAATCAATCAATTTCATCAAAAAATCAATTGGGTGGAATTTTTTGCCTGTCAGTGTATAAGAAACAATAAAAATAAAATTACAAATAAATCTAATTTATATTACAATAAGAATGAATTACAGTTAAAATTAATACTACTTGTTTTACAACTCGAAGGTTCAAAGGTATAAATCAAACCAAATAAAACTATTACACTATTACTATTAAATGAAACATAATTATTGTTATACTTGTGGCACAAATATGACATTTTTATAATTATGCCTAACTAAGCATCGTAACTGTCGACTCACTTGTTTTAACCACTTGTAATTTTCTAGTTGACATTCTAGTTACCAAAAAATCCACAATTTGATGATCGAAGTCCTAACATCCCCTTATTGGATTAAAAAAAAGCCCCCAATTATTAGCACCTTAGGGTGGGAATGCCCCAGGTTATTCCAATCAATTCAAGTGAATAAATATCTACCCCTATTCAATCTTGAATTCTTCTCAACTATGCAAAGATCCCGGTTAATTATTCTACCAGATTTCTCCAAATTCCCGCCCAATGAAGTAAACCAAAGATTCCGCGAACTCATCCACAAAAAGTGGCCCAACGCGACTACCATATTCACAGACGGTTCTAAAATGGATGGAAAATCGGGTGGGGCATACTATGACTCTCTCAATAATAAACATGCATCGTACCGGCTACCAAATGAGTCCTCCTCGTTTACTTGCGAAATGTATGCAATTCTGTTGGCTCTCGAATACGCGGAATATATTGAACACAATCAGGTATTAATTTGTTCGGATTGTAGGAGTGCCTTGTCCAGCGTCACGACTCCAAATCTTACCAAATCATATGGTACAGAATTGACCGTTAAAATTATAAATAAAATAAATGATCTCCGGTATAAAGGAAAGCAAATTCTATTCTTATGGGTAAGAGGCCACTGTTCATTGAAAGGAAATGAGAAAGCCGACGATTTGGCCAAGTCAGCTACCAAAAAACCAGAGATAGAAAAAGTGTTGAAAATATCCCATTACGATGCCATCAATGTCATCAAAAGTAGACCGATTGCACAGTGGCAGAATAGATATAAATCATCAAGCACTGGACAATGGTATAAATCCATCTTTCCGAATGTCGGATGCGTTCCTTGGTTCACCAAAGAAACGTTGAAAGGCAAGCCATTGTTACAATAGGCAGACTACGGTCAAACCACTGCATCTGTAATGCATACTTACACATGATAGGAAAGAAAGACAGTGATCTGTGTACCGTATGCAACCTAGTAGATAATGCGGAACATATAGTATGGCATTGCAGAAAATATGATGAAGAAAGGAAGACTATGTTCGGTGAGATAGACCAGTGCGAAATCGCAAAACCTTATAATTATAAATTCTTAATATGTACAGAAGACTTCGATGTTTATCGGGCCCTGGTCGATTTTGTCAAACGAACTCGTTGCAGCATATAAATAATTTATAACGAACAAATTTAAAAAAATAATAATAATAACAAACATGGCTGAAGACAAAAGGTCAATGCCAAAAAAAAAAAAAAAAAAAAAAAAAACACTTGTAATTTTCTAGTTGACATTCTTATTCTGTAAGCTACTTTTATACATGGAACATTGAAACTGCAAGTGTTCCGTTCTCTCCAGTTCACCGCACATAATGCATACATCTTTTGGCCAACTTTTCTTTGGCTTTTCAGTTTCCACATTCCCAATCTGAACCAAGCTATTGCACTTCTTTCTTCGCCTATCAGCTGATTTCAATAATATTCAGGATACCAATACATCTTGCTTTTCACTAGAAATTACGGTGAACATTTTCTTTTCACGTGTAGAAATGTATGGTGATTAGTGGCCGTTTCTTGATGATTATTCAGAAATCGTGAGATGCGGTCTGTTGTGACGTAGGTTGTAGAAAAATATTTTCTTTATCGTGCCAACGTTTCGATCTTTATTGAGATCATCTTCAGGGCTCAAAGTGTTTGTTTTCTGTGTAATTGTGCCATTCTTATGTGTCCTGTTGAGAGTGCCAGTGAGATATTGCTGTTTTATGTATATATACATAGGATTTTGAAGGGGTAGGGCAGGAAGTCGTATAGAAAGACACTTTTGTATAAGGAGTCGGCTTCTTTGAGGTGAAAAGAGCCGACGAAGGGAAAAAATGGGTAGCGGTTCGGCCAGATTATCCTTTCAGGTTTATAAAGATTACATCAAATCATTCAAATACAAACAAACCAACATACATTTCAATACCTATCACATAAAGTAAACAGATTTCTCTCGTCGGATAACTTTAAAATAGCTTTCAAAAATTATAAAACAATTCAAACACTTTTTTACAAAATCCACACCAATAACAAATAAATCTGACGTCATCTACAAAATCAATTGTTTAAACTGTCAGGCAACTTACATCGGTCTTACATCCCATATCTAGATAAGAGAGTAAAGCAACATATCTATGAATCCAAAAAACCCAAGCAAAGTCCTACAGCACTCGCTACCCACCATTTTGAACGCAAAGACAATTTCGACTTCAACAATCCAAAAATATTACACACAGAACAAAACAAACATAAATGTAACATTTTAGAAATGGTTTACATCAACAGAGATAAACACAACATCAATTACAGAACAAACACATCTAAACTCAGTCGCAGCTACGCTAATATCATCGATCAAATTTAATATCGATAACATACAAATATCATCATCACATCACACAAAACATATAAAACAATCATTACATTCTTCACATTAAACATTCCTACATAGTCTAATTCTCCAATAATTTTTCGTTCCTTCCCTAATTATCCCCGTGTATATAATCCTGAAAGGATAATCAGGCCGAACCATTATCAATTTTTCCCATTGTCGGCTCCTTTCACCTCAAAGAAGCCCCACCCCTTCAAAATCCAACGTATATAAACATAAAACAGCAATATCTCACTGGCATTCTCAACACGACACGCAAGAATGGCACAATTACACAAAAAAAAAGAAGAAAATTAAAAAAAATAGAAATACTTTGATTGAATTAAAAAATATTTTTTGCATTGTATAAATTCACTTTTTTCCAATCCTACATGTACCAGACCGCATCTCACGATTTCTGAATAATCATTTTCTTTTCATTTCTTCAAATGTTGCCTGCATATATCGTTCTCACTTTTTTTTTTTAAATAATTTTATATAATGTATTCCGCTGTAAATATTGGCAGTTCAGAGTCCAACCTTACCCAATTCTAAAAATCTCATCTTTCACTCTGCTTACCCAAATTTCTGATTTACTCTGATACTGGAAACCAGTTCTAACTAACATTCCTTTTTTCCCCATTTTTCAATTCCCATAGGTATTTAAACATTCGATTCAATATATTTACTTGTAACGGGTGAAATCGTGTTTCCCATAGTACCCTTGAATTTGCTGTCGCTTTCGGAAGATTTAAAAAGTGTTTTATTTTCTTTTTTTTGGGGGGGAGGGGGCGGTGGCCGCAACGGTTTAGGCGTTGACACCGCGCTCATCACTGTAAGGTAAAGGCCCGGGGTTCGAATCCAGCGGCCCTGCATTCGAACCCGAAATACTTACAAATGGTGTTTTTCCTCAAAAACATCGGCACCCCGAAGGTTCATATAACCTCGTAGTTGAAATCCCCTTGTAAAAAAAGTATTTAATAAATTCAGTTATAATTGTTTGCAATTCCTTCACCATTTTATCTAAACCCCAAATTTCTATTCTCTAACTGATTACAGATTTTACTAACACATTAAATATAACTTTAACACTTTTTTGCATGGCAAACTATTCCAGATTAACCAGACACTCTCATAAAAAAAAATCCCTCAACTCCTTGGAAAAATCCATTGGCGGTGGGATTTTTTAGGCAATGACAATGAGAGTTATGGTAACAATAATCTTAATATCTTACAATTAATTAAGGTTTTCAGTTGAGATAAAAAAGTCAATGGCACGAGCGGGATTCGAACCCATGATCTTCGGCTAGATATGCCGCTGCTCTACCACCTGAGCTATCGTAACCTCGATCCACTCGGACACTAACTTTCCATCTCAATTTTGAATTTTCCCTCCTTTTTGCCATTTTTCAATTAATTGTAAGATATTAATTGGTCAAGCGGACCACGAAACTAGTGAATTTAATAATCTTAATAATTAAATAACATTGTAATATCATTGGAATACTTCCAATGAGAAGTTCCCCTATGTTTTTTTTAAATTATACACATATATTGTATCTTTCTCAGTTGCACTTGTTACCGAATTGACGGTAATTGCGATTACGGAAAATTCGCAAATCTTCATGTTTCGTGAGAGGTACAAAACAAATTGACAATTTTGCATCAATTTGCTTCACTAAAAAACACCCCCGACCGATTTTCGAGAGAAAGCGTTACTAAATTATTCTTTCAAGACTTATAATTGATTAAACAAAAAGTTCATCATTATCGTTCGCCCGAACTGTTAATGCGCCTCACAGAACGAGCTTGTTCCAGTTGGCTGAACTTTTGATTCCGAGATTTACAGTTAATACTCTGATGGAATATACGGAGTGTTTAAAAGCATATCAACTCCGCTAATATCAACATTAATGAAGCAGTGCTGAACTAAATCAATCTCCAGCACATCGTTCGGAATAGAGAAAATATGTAAAAATTGAGCAAAACGTTTTAAGAGATACGTAATTGCTTTGTCACAAAACGTGGTGTCTCTTCGAGTATCCCTTCCAAATATCGCTTTCAATATTTTGAGAAAGTTTTCTTCCTTATAAACAACAAAGTTATTATTTTGATGTTTCCCTTGTAGTTTATGGACAGAAGCACCCTGGTAGTAAAGTAGGCACAACCCTGGTCTACCTTATCCTCCGTAGGTCATACCGGAAAGCCTACAATGTCGTGTATTTTATTTACACTTAAAATACACAAGAATAATCTTGTTTTAACAAAAGAGGGCGATCGTATTATTTCATATTTATTATGTGGATGCATTATATAAGTTAGTAATTAAAAACGTTTAATAGTTTATAATAAAGAAAAGGGTTTAAATTGTATTTTTAAATATAGCTTGTACCTTTTTTACAAAGTTGGAATTTGAACTGCATTAATTAAAAAGACGTGTACATACAGAAATTATAATTTAAGAATAATGTGCTCCTTTGAACTCTTATAATTAGGAATTTTAATAAACCAAAAAACCTGTTTTAGAAATTAGATTTTGTTAGTTCAAACAACGTAATGTACTTGTTACTTTAGGAAAATATTCACTTAATATAAAAAACTCTTTTATCAAGAACAACTTCGTGGAAGGAAATAATTTATTAAAATTAATTAAATAAGTAATACGTTTCCCATTGTTATTTGTACATTTATTTTTATGTTATTAAATTGCTGTAATCATGTTGTAATCATTATTATAATTAGCTACTATCTTGCAAAACCATTTTTTATCATTTGCCAGATTAATATTGGTTTTTTTAGATTTCAATTAGACCGTCTTATATATCATTTTTATCTATATTACTCAGATAGAGCCCGTAATGACAAACTGCAAAGAAGAAGTCTGTAAAGAAAGAAATATGGCACCCCTAATTACGTATGCCATTCCTTGGGGCACCGCAGCAGGCACATATTACAGATCTATTGGGTTGTCCGGAAAATAGTGCAGGTTTTCTTTCAACTAACCCTCTGAGATACAATAAACGGTTTATGTTTGATGGATTATACTTTTGTGCGAATGTGAACACTTTTTAATCCTCTTCCAAAATTTTTTTTGTATCCCAGTAGCATTTACTTGTGAATATTTCAATCTTTACTAAGACTTTCGTCGCTTTACTTTCGTAATTTCGTTGCACGAGGAAAAGTGCCCAACCGGCCCGAAACATTCGTGAATTCTGGGGCGATGGCGTGTGAGTGAGACACCGTTCAGAAATGGTTAAAAAAAATTGAGATGGAGACTTTAGCTTTGAAGAAAGAGAAGGTCATGGAAGGATTTCTTCCGTAGATGTTCTCCGAGCTTTGGTCAACTGTTGGAGAACTTGCAGAAAAACTTCTGTTAGAAAATCGGCCGTCGCTCTTCACTTTCAGGCGATTGGAAGGGTGAAAAAGCTTGAAGGTTCGATTCCTCATGAATTAAACGACCGCCAAAAAACATCGTTTTAAAGCTTGCCTTCTTTTCCGAAACAGAAACAGCAGAATTGTCACTTGTGATAAAATATGGATTTCCTACGATAACGGTGGTGGACGGTGGCTCGACAAAGGAGTCGCAGCACTACATTTTTCAAAGCCCCTGAACCATAAAAAAACGGGTTGGTGACTTTTTGGTGGACTTTATTTGGGCTGATTTACTACAGCTTCTTGAAACCTGGCGAAAAAATCAATGCTGAAATGTATTGCTCACAAAATGAGGCAATGCAACAGAAATGGGCATTACTGAGGCCATCTTTAAAAATCTATTAATCAAAAGTCATCTGAAAATGTGTTTACTGAATTAGTTAATAATAATGACCCAAAATTCTATTCAGAGGGTAAATAGAAGTTGTCATCACGTTGGAAGAAGTTTACTTGAAGGGTATTTTAATTAATAAAAATGTTTAAAAACCATAATTTAATTTGTTTAATTTTATAACCATGAACCTGCATTATTTTCCGGACAACTCAATGATATCTCAGGGCCTGAATATTTTTAATTGTGCACAGATCTCTGAATGTTTATGAATGAGATATTTTATTTATTGGAACGAACGTATTCATTAGAGAGAATGAAGGGGCCAATTAACCGGAGGAAAATAGATGGAAAAGTGTTTAGATCAAAACTGCGCACGCAATTACATACGTACATGTACTGCGTAGAGCTTATCACTTCGTAGCTCACGTCATCTTTTGTGTAATTTACAATAAATTACCGGCAAGCCTTGAGAATCCCCCAACCCGGGTGTAGGCTCTGCGGGGCCAGATTTCGCTCTTATCCATCTGGTCGCCGAGGTTGGGCTCCAGCAGCACCAACAGATAGGTCAATTCAACACACGACGCATGCAGTTTCTACATTCAAAACCATTCATACGCTCATTCATTCTTAAATACATTCTTTCTTATTTGCACACCTGTACACAGCCCATTGTCCGGCCAGTTAACACCTTAAATCTGTGCTCTGTTTAGAGATGAGCATCGATTAAAAACAACATCGATGGTCACCATCGATTAAACATCGGAACCTCACTATCGATGGTGGTACGATCATACGATGTTTTTTTGAGTACTCAAATCATAAATTATTTTCATATGCATGCATTATTTTTATGTGCCACTTTAGAAACATAGGCTAATTTTTCAAACTTCGCCATTTCTGAACCTTAGTTAGGAACATGATTAACAAAAATTATGTTTTTCTTCGATACTTTGGAAAACATCCATAATCCACCCAAGCCCAATTCATATTTCTTGCTCAAAAAAAGTTTAAGGTTTAACATGTACATAACTAAAATCATATCCTTCATTTATTAGAATTAATGTATCCAAATTTTACGATGAAACTCTACCGCATCTTTTTCGGAACGCAATTAAAAAAACGTAGCTTTAAAGTCAATTTATCCTCTAAGCGATGTCAAAATAATCTGTCCAGCTTTGGAAAATAATCGTTCAGAGGGAACAGATGTGCCACTAAGGCAACAAATTGAACAACTCCTGACAGGTTCTGATAGGTCACTTTCATATCAGGAGAATATGGGTCATTCCCTTCACAAAAATAGAAATTAGGAAAAACTGAAAAAGTTTATAAAACATCGACAGCCCCCACATCGATGGTCAAAAAATATCGACACAGTAACATCGTATTTGAAAACATCAAGCCTCTGTCGCCTACCATCGATATTTTCTAAACATCGACCATCAATGCTCATCCCTAGCTCTGTGTTCTACCAAGTAATTTAAATTGTCACAATCCACTTTTTCCCTTTTTCTTATTAAACACTTCTCTACAGTTAAGTGCAAATTTTTATTTTCACCACGTTTGGGACAAAATAACTCCTTTTTACAGTGAAAATAGTGTAAATTATGAAAATAATTAACATGAACCGAACAGAGTCGGTAACCCACAATCATCTCGGGAGTGGATATTAAATGAGGGTAATCCCCAACTGTGTATACCGGTCCCCGACTACTATCTACTTATTACTAATCCACTTGCTCTTGCGAGCTCGATAAGATATTTATCTACTGGCAACAGCCAGCCAACACCACACTAGGGACTTAACCACAACTCAACAAGTCCTCCCTTGTACCAGCAGAAAAAACGTGTATAGACAGACCATTAGAAACAGACACATCCGATACACCTTTACAAAATAAACCTGACCGTCGCAAAAGGGCATAAAAAGCCAGTGCAAATCAATGTCCCCAAAAAATAAAATAAAAAAGAACGCCACTATTAATGCGGAAACAACTTCGAGAGCCACCACACCATAACCAACAACAAGCTCGAATCGAACAAACCTCCAATTATAATGTGAAACATGGAAAATTTCACAACAGTTTATAATAGTATTGGAAACATAATTGGTAAAGATACCTTCCACTGTCGGTCTCTGGTCAATAAGTACTCTGCAAAGACAATGACAGTTATAGAAGGACTGTGAAGGTCCTTCAAGACAAAAATAAAATTTTTGGGTCTACGATTAAATTGGATTTGGCAAAAAGGTTTATTCGGTTTAAGTTTAATAACTGAAGGAAACTATTTCAAAATAAATCACGACTTGATAGTCCTCAGAACTTCCTATAAGGGCCTTCTTCAAGACCTTTTCAAGGAAGAAGTCTCAGACCATTCTTTACGCTTGTACGTTTCAGGCCTACCGCATACTTTGCCGACTGTATTAAAATCATACAATAGCTGACTACATTTGTGTATCTGTCGTTGAAGATTCTTTAGCGAAGTGAATAAATAAACTTGTGGATTTTATACCGACTTTGGACAAATGGCTCGAAGAAACTGGCTTGTCGATATCGGACTCGAAATCGGTTTATGCCCCTCAGCCGTAAAAGAATGATAAATTTACCGAATGAAATTAAAATAGGTATTCAAAAATTCCCCATCAACGACAAGTTAGATTATTAGGTATAAACATAAACAAAGAGTAGACCTGTTAGATTACGTAAATTAAGAATAAGAAAAATTGCTTGGGCCTCACTTTTAAGGGCAATGTCGAAGGAAGCTGTTAGGTACAGTAAGATCCCCTAATTTTGCATAGGAACTAGTTTACTGGTCGTGGTCCGTTGGTTTGAGGTCTTCTCTTAAGTACGGCGGAGAGGAGTATGGGTAAAAAAAGGTATAAACATTGACCGCAAATTTATTACTATTAAGGCGGCTCCAGACATGCGGTGTTCGCCGTATGCCGAGCAAATGTTCGCCGAATCCTGACTTATGAGGATGGATGCTCGGCAATTCACAGCAACAATACTCGGTGCTCTCCGTGCTGGGCTTTTTGTCGGTTTTCTTGTCCACTTCCAAGAGCACGAATATTCGTGATGTAACAGCACTTAAACCATTAGGACTTTCGGGAAGCAACTGTTACTGTGACCTGTAACCAACTGTCAACTTTTCAAAATTAACAGTAAATCGATTAGGTTTCGTGGTCCGATTGACCAATTAAATTCTTTTCAATTAATTAATCTTTAAGTATGGTATTGGTCGAGATAAAACAGTCAGTGCCACAAACGGGTTTCGAACCCTCGACCTTCGGCTAAATACGCCTCTGCAATCATGAGGACACGATAGCTCAAGTGGTAGAGCAACGGCGTATCTAGCCAAAGGTCCTGGGTTCGAATCCCGCTCGTGGCACTGACTTTTTTATCTCAACTAAAAACCTTAAGTAAAGAATAATTAATTAACAGTAAGTGTATACTTCAATTTAATGCTTTTTATACTTCATTAACACACGATTTTTAACTAGCATAGATGTATTAATTTACACAATAACAACAGTTTTTTTAATATCAATACATTGGCTCTACGATACGTCTTGGAGTTCCTCGAGGTTTGTAAAACAGAACCAATAATTTGGTATACGGAAAAAATCGGAACGAGGTTTGGGTTAGATCTAAAGTGGTTAAGCAGCGGCTTATTGACCCGAAGGTCGTGGGTTCGAATCCCGCTCGTGACACTAGCTTTTTCTTTTGGTACTGACTCAGCAGGTCGTTTCATCGAGTACTACTTTATATTTATGATTCCATGGTTTTCGACAGAGTACGGTTACTAAGACCTTATTTCTGCCTCACCACTCTTAAGAACAAATCATGGCGAATCAATCAAACCAAGGCCGTTTTCATGGCCATGGTTTTCATCGGTCTTCTGCAACTGTAGCTTCAATTTAAAAAAAAACTTGATTTGAAAAATAGACGTTTTCATATGGAAGGAGGTTCCGAGCGGGAACGAAAAATTTTACCTTTATCGGAAAAAACCGTGACGGTTGTTTTGAAAGGAATGATTGACATATCGCTGTGTACGACAGATTCGACAAAAAGTAGGACGCAAATTCCGTCATATTTTAGCATTCCTGATTTTTTTCGGCTTAGGAATTCAATAGTTTGCGGACATTCGTAAACAGTCAAATCTACGCATATTTGCTCTCCTTGAAAACATTTTCTCGCGAAAAAATTTGAATATTATACAATCCCTTCATGCATGGAGTATGTACAAGAAAAGGCCACAAGTGTCATATGTTGCATATTTCCAGAGAGATTCGCCCTGTTTCCTGTTTCGGCTTTATGTAACTACACAACATGCCGAATACAACCATTCAGTACACATTCGCAAAGCTATACGACGACTATTCATTTTCCTCGGATCCCAGGGGGCTAAGGACTGCGCCGAACTCAACCCAGTCTTTAATATTGGAATACCTGTCACAATATGGTGACAAATGGCGTAGGAAAACAATGTTTCAAACGATAAAAAAAACTTTTTATTGATTATGAATTTATTAGTACATTTCTTCAACGGAAACTAGACTAGACAAATGTCTATAAATTCGTTAAAGTTAAGCCAATTATGACTTAGTTATTTCATAATTATTTGATGAAATTAGGCTTAAATTAATCGATATTTGTTTAATGGCCATAATTGACCACATTGATTATTCCAATAAATTATTCTTTTCATCTCAACCAAAAACCTTAGTTAAAAAGAATAATTAATTGGAATTAAGCTTAAATGTTATTTTAATGATGTACGCTATAGATAGGCTAAGAAAATAACATAGTTGTTTTTTACTACTTCCTGCAGAGCTTACCAAACAAGTATTTCGCTGTACATCAGATATTTTGTGTTTTATTTTATTAAATGTTATTAAATAGATAGGAACATAGACATTACGAGAATTTAGACAACATTATAGGATAGGAGATACTTAGACTTAAATTAAGAATCGTTATACATATCAAATTTACCGATTATTATTAATGATTATTCGGAAATCGTGAGATGCGCTCTGGTGTGATGTCGGTTTCAGAAAAACATTTTCTTTATCGTGCCAACGTTTCAATCTTTATTGAGATCATCTTCAGGGCCTGAGATTTACAAACATTGTTTAAATTTAACAAAAACATGTAGGATGTGGATAGGATACAATGCAAAAAATTACAATTAATTAAGGTTTTTAGTTAAGATAAAAAAGTCAGTGGCACGAGCGGGATTCGAACCCATGATCTTCGGCTAGATACGCCGCTGCTCTACCACTTGAGCTATCGTGATCTCGATCGATTAGTGAATTTAATGCAAAGAATGTGTTTTATATTCAATCAAAGTATTTCTACTCGCTCAAAGTGTTTGTTTTCTGCTTAAGTGTGCCATTCTTGCGTGTCGTGTTGAAGGTGCCAGTGAGATATTGCAGTTTTATGTTATATATGTTGGATTTTGAAGGGGTGGGGAAGGGAGTCGGTATAGAAAAGACATTTTAGTATAAGGCGAAGGGAAAAAACGTTGGTAATGGTTCGGCCAGATTATCCTTTCAGGATTATATAGACCGGGATAAATAAGAAAAGAAAAGCTAAATTGTTGAAAAATTAGACTAAGTAAAAATGTTTGATGTGTGGAATGTGATAAATGTTTTATGTGTTATAAATATGTGTTTTTGTGATATGATGATATATGTATTTATCTATATTGAATTTGATTAACGATATTGTCGTAGCTGAGACTGAGTTTACATGTATCTGTTCTGTAATTGATGCTGTGTTTATCTCGGTTGATGTAAACCATTTCTAAAAAATGACGTTTATGTTTGTTTTGTTCTGCGTGTAATATTTTTGGATTGTTGAAATCGAAATTGTGTTCAAAATGATGGGTAGCGAGTGCTCATCATCAATTACAGAATGGTAATGCAAGCCTCTTATATAACTTCAACAGGCTTTTCCATACAAGCCTAGGCTTATTACATAATAATAGAACCAAATATGACCAGGCAGCTAATTAACCAATGCAAAACGTTTTAAATATAACGATGAAATGGTGAGAGAAAAAAGGTCTAAATATAAACCGTGCATTCACAAACAAAAAAATTATAGCTTTTACCCAACTAAATTTTTGAAAAAAGCAATCCAAAGAAGTTACATACCTAGAATTGGTTTTCGACCAAAGGTTAATATAGAATGCACACAACATGAGACCTCACAACAGTACGCTACAATCAATTGATGTAAAAAAGACTATTGGGGTATTCACGATCTTTGTCTTAACCCTGTTAAGTACTTAGGTCCTGTTAGATCGAGAAAAATTATGACGTACACTTGTGAGAATCGGCTAGTTAACATTGTTCGATCTAACAGGCCAGGGTCAATGTTAGATGTTAGGTCGAAAATATAGTCGCATTGCAATCCGTTAGGGCGTAGGTAACCAACATGGCAGCCGTGAATTTAACCGCTGTTTTCTGTTTACACGTATTTTTATTCTTAAATACGCATTAATTAAATCAGACAAATAAATTTCTTTTGTTATTTTCTGACCTGTCCCTATACTCTTATTCATAATAGATACATCCCCTATCCTATAAAGTTGTCGGCTGTTAGATGTTAAGATACCAGTTAGTTATGTCGGCACGAATTGAAGCGTGTCATTTGTGAGTACTTTTCGAGTGCATGGATAGCATTTTGAATGAAAGAGTTGATTAATTTTCCTTTTATATTAACTTCTGGCATTTTACAATTTAACACAAAACAAAACCAAAACAAACAACAACAAGCCTTCAAGGACTGTTATAGCTTTATTTTTGGTTCCACCAATCGCCACGCGCATCATTGCGGAAAAATTAACGTTTAACATGCTAAGAAAAGAAGGGGATGTTCACGATCTTACTGGATATTTCTCTATTCGTGTTAACAGGAGTTAACGTCTTACAAACATCGTTAATATCCCTTATGTGGTACAACCGGAGGGGCGAAATCGAAGATGACCCTTGGCGGTACCTTATGATACTCAGACCCATGATCCCATATGAAATACAAGTGAAATATTGCACCAATGCTTGAAAGACCAAGGTGCACTTTACTAAGGGTTGGATTGTTCATATTTTAAGCTTGAAAAACGAATGAGGGAACGGGATCAAAAATTGGGTCTATTATCGACCCCTGAAGATTATGTCTAGTGGAAAAAGAGACATCAGGGCATGTTCTAAGGCACCTCCTCAATAGATACGCCGTGGTACCTAGGAAAGTCATTGTTGAGCAATATATCTGTACTTTACTTAAGGAAAATCTTCCAATTAAATGTTAGCATAGCTCGGACCCAATTGACGAAAGTCTAAGGGCAAAATACGTAGTAATTCTTTTCGGGTTTTTTTTAAGAAATATATTTTATTATAGGTGGGTTTGCAACTTAAGGCTTAAAATAGTGTTTCAACATCCAGTTTGAAAACGAATCAAATGATTATAAATTAGCAAGTAATGCGTTTACATTCAAATTGTCTCATTAATTTTCGTGCAAGTTTAAATTACTTAAATAATTAATGGACAAATGGGTAAAAAAATCCACCAGTTTTACAACAAAACTTGATTTGTGTGTTTTATTAGGGAAATTGTTTCGAAGAGATATCATGAAACCGACTCCATAAATAAATAGACAAACAAAATTTTATCAATTTAAAAAGAAAACAGTAAAAATATATTTCTTAGTATCTTGAAATATAAATCCTCGCCCTGCCCGGGAAATTTATTTAGACACTTCCTCCAAAATTATATAAGTTATTCTCTGCATACAAATAACAAGGCTAAATTTGAAATTCTCTCGTAACAAATGAATCGATTTTCATAGCGCTGTTGAAACTAAACGTTGTATAAATTACAAACATAACTCAAAACCGTTAACAATTCACCTTCACACAGCAATAAATAATAAATGGAAATAATGTAGACAGGCCAATAACCCTGTTTTGCGTTATCATTATTGTCAATTATTTAATTATTGTACGGATGTTGTACTCCATAAATAAATATCAAAACCGGTTCACTTTGGTTTTTCGAACTAAATGAAAGCGAGGGGGAGTTATACAACTAATCCTCAATTCTATTACTATTTATCTCACTAACAAAATTGTAACTGGGATGTCCAGATGATTGTCGGTTTTCAACCAACCGTGTATACGCTCCGAAAGGCTAGATCACTTCAGCTCCCAACGCAGGCAAACTTATAATCTAACATAAAACTAACTAAATTCTATTATACAGTCGCACAAATAAATACATTCATACATCGCACTCATTCTGATTAGTCGGTAGCGGGAAGTAGTCACTCGATAATCCTCCATCGACCTTCAGACAATGTCAATAAAATAATCTAAATTAGAGTCGATGGGGTACTTTTATGAATATCCCGCCATCGAACGTAGACACACACACTGCTGGACCATATGACCCTCATCGCCCACACTAATAACTACACGCACTCAAACAAAACACATGACAACAAAAAAACAAATCTACGTATAATAAAAAAAACCATATCATCCAAAAAGCGAAACAATGGACTCAGAAATGTATATATGATGTAATTATTAATTTATAGTATAAAAATTAATATGTGTTATTTAGCGACCGGTTGTTCAATAATTTGTCGAAATCATGAGTAGAGGTTAAGAAAGAAGTATTTTAGAGGAAGAACATTTTTTTCTGCCGACGTTTCGACCTTTATTCGGGTCATCTTCAGGGATGAATTACAAATATAGGTTGATTAGAAAAAATAATTATACAATACATGTTAAGGCTAAATGATGACATTACCGATTTCCGTTATGAACATTCTGACCTGGATCTTCCCTTTTGACGTGGGGATGACCGCGTCTTTTGTTGAGCCTTCGCCCTCCACTCGGCGACAAGCTCCACCTTAACATTGTGACCATCGTGATTGATGAACTGAAATTTGTGCCTATGCCCGAGTCTCATCAGTATAAATATATTCAACATTATGTAAATGAAGCACATCTTTAGCGAAAGTGTGTGCAATTATTGGTTAACACAAAAATCATTAACACTACAGATGCAAATAATATAAAGTTTGAACCAAGTATTTCATACTCACATAAAGTGTGATGCTATTCTTGTTTTTGGTGTGAAACGAAAATTTGTATGCTGCTGGGTTTATATGATTACGACTGGGTGGACAACGCGGTAAATCTGGGAAATTTGAATAAAACCGCGTGTTGTCAAAGAAAAATTCATACATCGCACTCATTCTGATTAGTCGGTACCGGGAATTAGTCACTCGATAATGCTCCATCGACCTTCCGACAATGTCAATAAACTAACAACACCCTAAAACTAATTAGCTTGTATAGTCTCCCAAATAAATACATTCACAACTACGTCAATGACGTACACACAATATTAATAACCTAAATTAGTGCCTATCTGATATTACGAGGATTTTTATATCAGTGTAATTAGGTATGTACGTTTTAACGTTTTATAGATGTTTTATAGCACAAAAATTGATGTATATATTTCCGGTTGAAAGACTACCCTTTTGAGATTGATTGTCCATATTTTGGGTTTGCTTAGATTATACATGACCCGATTTTTTTAAACTAATTTTGGAGCCTTCTGTACTGTTTTTTTTCTAAAATTTTCTAGTATTATATAAATTCATAATTTTTCCCCCATCCTACATGTATTTGTAAAATTCAAACAATGTTTACAAATCCTAGGCCCTGAAGATGATCTCAATAAAGATCGAAACGATGGAATGATAAAAAAATGTTTTTCTAAAACCTATGTCACACCAGATCGCACCTCACGATCTCCAAATAATCTTCTGTATACCATATAATTAATTGCATTTGATTTTTTTCTTCTCTGTAGTCTGTTAAAGGCGCTATGGGGTCCCCATTTCCAATAATTGGTATTTGCTTATATTTCCCATTTCTGTATGTCTGTAATTTTCAGTTTCCCAACCAATTTATTTGTTTCGGAAGAATTTATGAGCTTGTTCTTGTGTATATATTTTCAATGGAAGTAGGTTTATTAATTTTTCTAAGGCAGCTGATGTTAATGTTGTCATTGCCCGTGATATGTATAGATTTGTCTATAGTTCCACGCAAACTAAATTTTGAGCAGTTTGTTCATGTTGGGCTTTCGTCAACAGGTAAAGGTCCGGGGTTCGAATCCAGCAGCCCTGCATTCAAACCCGACATACTTACAAATGGGCTTTTTTGCAAAAACACCGGTACCCTGAGGGATTATATGACATCTGCTGTTGCGAACCGTCGTTAAAAAATAAATAAATAATAATAATAATAATATGCTTGCTTGTTAAATTTACTTAGCATAGCTGGAATAGCGAAGAAATGACGACAAATAACTTTTCTTATGCTAAATGTTGAATCTTTTTCATAGATAGTTAATATAAATAGCATGAATTAAACACTTTTTTTTTCTTCGAGCAAAAATTGCATATCTATCACTATATGCTGTGGAATGCACCATTAGGGACTGGAGCCCATTGGGTTGAGCGTTCAACCTTTATATTGACCTTTCCAATTCTATTGTTCAGTGTTTCAATAGAACGGTCAACTCAATTAATCCCTCTTGAGTGTGCCCCCCGCCTCTACTTACGTTATTATCAAATTAGGTTGATTAGAGGAAAATGATTGGGCTAGAGTTAATCCGACCACGAAAAGTCCAACGAAAAAGATTAGCAAGAAATATTAAGGGCCCGTTTGCACCAACTTCGTTTAGCCTTAGTTGAGTACTCAATCGAGTTCAATACAAGAATTGCCTTTTTCAATATTTATTTGATAATATAACCTGCATGTTATTAAAGACGTGTTCTCCCGGTTCAACTTTTGATGTATTTGTTCACAGTTTCAATAAAATTGATCAATGTTAGATTGAAGAAAAAAAATGAATTTATACAATGCTAGAAATGTTAGATTGAAGAAAAAAAATGAATTTATACAATGCTAGAAATGTTAGATTGAAGAAAAAAATGAATTTATACAATGCTAGAATATGTTAGGTTGAAGAAAAAAAATGAATTTATACAATGCTAGAAATGTTAGATTGAAGAAAAAAAATTAATTTATACAATGCTAGAAAATGTTAGATTGAAGTAAAAAAAATGATTTATACAGTGCTAGAAAATTTTAGATTGAAGGAAAAAAAATGAATTTATACAATGCTAGAAATGTTAGATTGAAAAAAAAATGAATTTATACAATGCTAGAAATGTTAGATTGAAGAAAAAAAAAATGAATTTATACAATGCTAGAAAATGTTAGATTGAAGAAAAAAAATGAATTTATACAGTGCTAGAAAATTTTAGATTGAAGGAAAAAAATGAATTTATACAATGCTAGAAATGTTAGATTGAAGAAAAAATGAATTTATACAAAGCTAGAAATGTTAGATTGAAGAAAAAATGAATTTATACAATGCTAGAAATGTTAGATTGAAGAAAAAAAAATGAACTTATACAATGCTAGAAATGTTAGATTGAAGAAAAAAATGAATTTATACAATGCTAGAAAATTTTAGATTGAAGGAAAAAAAATGAATTTATACAATGCTAGAAATGTTTAGATTCAGTCAAAGTATTTATTCTCACCCAAAGTGTTTGTTTTCTGCGTAATTGTGCCATTTTTGTGTGTCTTGTTGAGAGTGCCAGTGAGATATTGCTGTTTTATGTATGTATACTTAGGATTTTCAAGTGGTGGGGAAGGAAGTAGGGATAGAATGATATTTTTATATGAGGATTCGGCTTCTTTAAGGTAAAAAGAGCCGACAGAACGACAATAGGAAATATGAAGAATGATTCGGCCTGATTATCTTATATGAAAAAATAATCAAGTCGAATCATTCCCCACATTTTCCTATTGTCGGCTCTGTCGGCTACTTTCACCTCAAGACCTCCAAATAATCATATTTCATTACAGTTATCATAAATGTGAACAACTTTTATACCAAAGACGCTACATAGCATTGCCAGGTGATCCGAGGCAAAAGGTAAACTTATTTATTTTGCAATAATAAATCTGAAAATTCAAAAGGTAATAATACTTATAATAAAATTCTAATAATTTTAGCATCACACTTCAAGTCCACTTGAGGCTCATTTTTGTTCAACTATTGTACAAATAAACTAGTTGAACTAAATCCGAACAACCGCATTCTTAAAAACATTTTTAACTTGACAAATGGCAGGACCCGAGATGACCAATTGAGTTCAAATTGATGGTTCCATTAGTATAATTGAACATGTTGCCACCGTGTACGTTTAGAACCTCTAAAACAATCTAGACCATAGTGTAATTGGGTGCAATTCTTAGAAATGTCTATGAACTTCATTTTATCGCAATTGAACACTAAAATAATATAAATTAATATTTTTTGTGCATACTGAAAGATTCTAGAAAGAAGCAGATAACCACACATTTCCTTTTGATTGTTCCTATAGAGAAACAACATAATGGTTCCAATTAAAAAATTTAAACTGAAGAAATTGCAATAATTCAATGGTAATTTTACATTTCTGTCCGAAGTTCGAGTACGTACCGTAAATTAAATTATTTTGAAGGGTACCAAAATTTCAATTATTCAAACGAAATAAAAGGGAAAAATTGAAATGAAAAGGACACTAACATAGCCGGAACGAGAAAGTTTAACTGGTTACGTGCTCGACTGGAACATTCACCACCTTTCTATCATCCCCTTGAGATCGAATCCAGTGAATGCAAAGTTTCAATTAAATTGCATCAATATAGTCTCTAGTGGCCTGTTAGAAAAATGCCAACCCTGTTAGTTCTCACGAGGAGGAATGAGAAAAAAAATTTTTTTGCTTTGCCAATGATTAGGACCATTCTGGGACATTTATTTTTGATGAAGTGATAAAAACTTATATGTTAATTTGTGTTTTTTCTGTACGCATCTCTTAGCACTGCGTCATCTAATATACCTGCTTTGTACATTAAAACAATTTAACTCGTAGCGTCCAAACAACTTATACTAGAACAAAATTTTTTAAATTAATATGTGGGTTTATGGGTTTTCTTCTATGGCCAGCACTGCACCTGGAGGACAAGTGCTATGAGAAAGCAGCCAACAACGAATTTCAAGATGATGCATCAATGGCAGGAAATCTCGACGAGAATTCATAGGTTCATTTCTGCACATATCTGTTTACATGCGCATATATGTGCAAAATTGAACCTATATTTCAATCTTTCAATTAATTAAGGTTTTTAGTTGAGATAAAAAAGTCAGTGTGACGAGCGGGATTCGAACCCACGACCTTCGGCTAGATACGCCGCTGAGCTATCGTGACTTCGATCCACTCGGACACTAACTTCTCATCTCAACCCAGCCTTTCGAATTTTCCTCCTTTTTGCCTTTTTGACATCTTTCAAATGTCGTGTAATCTGTTTGACTCTCAGCGTCAAATGAAATGGCTACGGAGAGCTTTAGTGACGATATACTTCATTTAACTTATTAAATTCACTAGTTTTCGTTGTCCGCTTGACCAATTCTTTCGCTTAATAACGGTTTTTAGTTGAGATAAATAAATTGAAAGAAAAATTGAGATAAATTGAAAAATGGCAAAAAGGAGGGAAAATTCAAAAGGTGGGGTTGAGATGGGAAGTTAGTGTCCGAGTGGATCGAAGTCACGATAGCTCAGCGGCGTATCTAGCCGAAGGTCGTGGGTTCGAATCCCGCTCGTGACACTGACTTTTTTATCTCAACTAAAAACCGTTATTACGTGAAAGAATTGGTCAAGCGGACCACGAAAACTAGTGAACTATATTTCAATTTCCATTCAATCGATCAATAAACCAGGAAGACAAATTTTGGCTTCGGCCTTGTTCTTATGGAAGATCAATAGGGATGATTCCCTGGAGGTTTTAGGTTGGTATTAGGGTCCTCCCAGCCTCGACTCCGCTTCCGTGAGCTATTCTATATTTCCCAACATAGGACGAATTCTGGCCCGGAAACTTGTCTTCCTCGGACAGTTCGGTATATTAATCGATATGGAGAAGCCGTTAACCCAGTAACATCCTTGCCGGTTTTCAAATATAAGATTTTCCTAGAATTGGAAGAGCGATCAACTTAGCTTTTGCGTTTATTTCTGTTAGCATTATTATTTTAATTTTTTCCTGCTACAAGTTTTATTGTTACCTATTGGAGTTATTTTCTAATTGTTATCTATTCTTTTCATTTAATGTTTAAGTTTTACTCTGAATTTTTGTGCCTGTTTTTGTTTTCTTGATTGTTCAGTTTCGGGTTATTTGACCCGATAGAACTGCAGTAAAATCAGTAAAACATGAGTTGCATATCCTTCTTAAGTATATATTGTACGTTTTTAAACTGTAGCAGAGAGAGTTCCTAGGGGGATTTCAGGCGTAGTTTAAAAGGTCGTACTCAACAGCTGACAACATAATTACTCTCATAAATATTTTCAAGCTTTATCTATGTAGAAAGAGTCACAAGTTGTAGGCCTTATTTGTATACAGCTAAACACATTGTCTCCAAAAATGTAGTAAATGTGTTAAGAAACTTGTAAACGTCGGTCTGGTGCAAGCGGGGCTTGACAAAGAGTAGTATGGGTTTAAAACAGGGCTACCTATTGTCCCCCCTTTTATTCTCTTTAAGCGGGGAACGCACTACCCGACGAAACGCAAAACGACGTGACCCGACGCAAATCCCATGTCCAATTTTCCATAAGATTGTATTGTCCCCGTGCACATTTGCCTGACGTGACGCATCGCCACTCTATGCTAAGCGATGCAACCAAGTCCTCACTGACCAGATTTTAGTCGACATTCAAAGATAAAAGACCTGGACACTCATATATTTTGTGTTTATTGCAAACTATATGTATCTTCGTCGTTAAATTAATTGCGACATGCTTATTTTAATGAAAACCAAATTAAACAAGATCAAAAATTAATGGGTTTTAATAAAAGTTATTTAATTATGGGTGACGAAAAATTGATGCCATTTAGTGATAGAATCGTTTTAAGTAACAATTTATTACCTGGTTTTGATCATAATAACGCATTAAAAGAAAAACTAGATTAAAAAATGTTAGTTATTTCAATTAATTAAGGTTTTTAGTTGAGATAAAAAAGTCAGTGTCACGAGCGGGATTCGAACCTTCAGGTAGATACGCCGCTGTTCTACCACTTGAGCTATCGTGACCTCGATCCACTCGTGACACTGATCTTTTTTATCTCAATTAAAAACCTTAATTAATTGAAAGATGTTAATTGGTAAAGCGGACCACGAAACTAGTGAATTTAATAAGTTTAAATGAAGTATACCTTCACTAAAGCTCTCCGTCGCCATTTCATTTGTCGCCGAGAATCAAATAGATAACACGACATTTGAAAAATGGCAAAAAGGAGGGAAAATTCAAAAGGTGGGGTTAAGATGGGGAGTTAGTGTCCGAGTGGATCGAGGTCACGATAGCTCAGGTGGTAGAGCAGCGGCGTATCTAGCCGAAGGTCGTGGGTTCGAATCCGCTCGCGACACTGACTTTTTTATCCCAACTAAAAACTTTAATTAATTGAAAGATGTTAATTGGTCAAACGGACCACGAAACTAGTAAATTTAACGAATTGTTATTCATCAATATTTTGTCACCATCATAATTATTTTTTAAAATTAAAACTTACGAATTTCCGATCTTCTTCAATTTGGCTTGCATTAACATAAGTATGTTGTAATTTCAAAATTTTTGTCTTTGATTGTGCATACGTTATACATGGTAAATAGTATATAATAATTTGCGCAAGTTTTCCTGATACGTTCCTTTAGTGCTCCAAGCAGGTAATCAAATTGATGTTTCATCATCCGAAAATACAAAACACTGTATCGATCAGCATTTTCTTTCTTTTCTAATATAGAAAGCAGCGTGTTATTCGCTTGGTACACATCTGGTGAGGTTCGCTTCGCGAACCCAAGTTTTTCTGTTCGCCGTTGAATGCACGATGATATATGCTATTGCCATTACTTAGTCTTTCTCAAATTCTTCCTCAGAGCTATCCACGAATACTGTAATGTACACTGCTGTATCGTCTGTCGCGTGGCGTGTGATTGCGTTGAACAGATGTGCACATCACCAACTTGCGACAACGCGTTGGGTCACGTAGCGTTGCGTGCAGTCCTCGCTTTAAGCCAGAAACACACTTACCCGATGCTACGCCATGCGACGCTACCCGACGCTTTGCCACGTTTTGGTGGGGTGTGCACATCTATCCGACGCAAGCACACGTCGCGTACAGTCCACAGCGTTTATCACAATAATCACTATCACAATCGCAACGCATCTTTTGTTCTTAATGCACTATTTTGAGCAAAACCTTGTAATAAATTGTTAGTTAAATTTTATGAGCACAACCATCTAATAAATTGTTTGTTAAACTTAATTGTTTTAAATAAAGTTACTCCTAACCATCATAATTAAACAATGTTTATAAAAACTTACGCATTTTTGATCTCGTTTAATTTGGTTTACATTAAAATAACATGTTGTAATTAATATAACGACAAAATAACATGTACTTAGTTTGAAATAAACTACAAAAAATATGCCCGTCCTGTTCTGATGCTACCCGACATTACAAAATGGTGTAATTTTACGAGCAAAACTATGAAATAAATTGTTAATTAAATTTTATGAGCAAAACCGTGTAATAAATTGTTCCAATTTTAGTATATGTACCTCCGAAGCGAGTACAATAAATTGTTAGATAAATTCATTATATCAAAAAATCGTATCATGGTGTTTTGATTAATTGTCTACCAAACCATTAAAATTAATTTTTTAAATAAAAACTAATTAATTTTTAATCACAGTTAATTTGGTTTATATTAAAATAAGTATGTTGTAATTATTATAACGTCAATAGCACATGTAGTTTGAATAAAAATATGAGTGTCCGGATCTCGTTTCCTTCTCGTTCCAGTGGGTTTCTTCCCTCGCACACACGAACTCTCCGCTCCACGACGATAAGAACAAAAGTCCAAAATAATAAAAAATATAAATAAATAAAGTCCTTTTTCAACTTTTGATCCGACTAGTCCACGCCGACCCGTTGAAGCTCGAGCTTCGCCTATGTCCTCGCTGAGTCCCGGCCTACTTGATTCCCCAAGACAGCCCTTTTTGCAGGCCTCGCACAACCATGCCGAGGGCAACCTCGTATCCGGCTAAATCTGGCTACCACAGTTTAAAAAAAAGTTTTTTTGTGCTTATTTTCCACTTTTTGTAACAACTTTATTCTGTATAATTAAACTAAACATAAATTATATAGTAGGATAGCTCAAGTAGTAGAGCAGCGGTGTATTTGGCCGAAGGTTGTGGGTTCGAATCCCGCACGTCAGACTAGCTTTTTTATTTCAACTAATACCTTACATAAAGATTAATTAATTTAAATAAGTTATTTGGTCAATCGGACCACGAATAATAAATTATATACATAAATGCCTTTACCTCTCTCTAGATTGTAATATTATAGAATAGATAATCAAATATCACAGAGAGTTGTTATATCTGATCAAGTATGTTTACAATAAACAGGTTAAGTTATCCTATTTGGGCAATTTGAAAAGTGAGGAGGATATCGGAGACCTCTGTCCTATATTCAAATCAATTAGGGTACACAACCTAAATACACAGCACAAGTTTGAGGAAAAAGTTAAAATTTTAAAGGGTTTTTAATTAATTCATGGAATTGCATTTTTTTATTGCTATCTCCGATTGCTATGAAAACAAGATAGAATTCGAATGCCGGATAGGTCGTTCTTTCGACGTTTTCATATTTTGCATGAGATCTTGCATATTTTCCAATATTTTGATAATTATTATTTTTAGGCAGGAAAACAACGCGAAATTTTGACTTAACAATCAAAAAAATTACTCACAGAACAAAACAAACATAAACGTAACTTTTTAGAAATGGTTTACATCAACAGGGATAAACACAGCATCAATTACAGAACAGACACATGTAAACTCAGTCGCAGCTATGCTAATATCAATAATCAAATTCAATATGGATATCATACAATCATCATCACATCAAACAAAACATATAACCTAACATATAAAACATTCATAACATTCCACACATCAAACGTTTCTACATAGCCTAATTTTCCAACAATTTAGCTTTCCTTTTCCTATTTATCCCTTTCTATATAATCCTGAAAGGATAATCTGGCCGAAACATTACCAACTTTTTTTTTCGTCGGCTCCTTTCACCTCAAAGAATCCGACTCCTTATACAAAAATGTCTTTCTGTCCCGACTTCCTTCCTCACCCCTTCAAAATACAACATATATAAACATAAAACATCAATACCTCACTGGCACTGAGGACCGATATTGACAGGACACATAAGAATGGCACAATTACGCAGAAACTAACACTTTGAGTGAGTAGAAATACTTTTATTGAATATAAATAACATTTTTTTGCATTGTATCCAATCCACATCCTACATGTTTTTGTTAAATTTAAACAATGTTTGTAAATCCCAGGTCGTGAAGATGATCTCAATAAAGATAGAAACGTTGGCACGATAAAGAAAATGTTTTTTCTAAAACCTACGTCACACCAGACCGAATCTCACGATTTCTGAATAATCATCGACTAACGGTCATTAATAACCACACATTTATCGATTACCTTTATAAACCTTATACCTATTAAAATTACTTAGAGAAACCAAGAATAAAAAAATAACCGTAATTAATGCTTATGTTTAATAATCTAAAAACTAGGGTATGGCCAAAAAATAAAAAAAGCAAAGAAAAATAAACCACCAGTCACACAAGACCTATACACAAAAAATATGTTTAATGTGAGTAAAATACTTAAAATCCTTTAAAATGTTGGTTATTGTAAAAAAATAAACTGATTATTGCTTGTAGGCATTCAACTTGCACCTTGAAAAAGGAAGTAAAACTTCTGAACCTTCGGCGAATTAATATATGTATCGAGTACAAACCAGAAGTTCTGATTGAATTCCCAAAACATTCACCAATTAGTTTTGTTCGTTTAGTATGAAATTGAGGTTGTCAACGTTATTATTGCTTTATAATTAATTAAGGTTTTTAGTTGAGATAAAAAAGTCAATGGCACGAGTGGGATTCGAACCCACGATCTTTGGCTTGATAAGCCGCTGCTCTACCAATTGCGCTATCGTGATCTCGATCCACTCGGACACCAACTTACTATCTCAACCCCACCTTTTGAGTTTTCGAGAGTTCGAATCCCGCTCGTGCCATTGAATTTTTTATCTCAACTAAAAACCTTAATTAATAATAATATATTAATTGGTCAAGCGGACCACGAATTTAGTGAAGTTATTAATGCTGTTTTGATAATAATTTTGTTTCAGGTTTCACAGCCGTACATTAATGCCGGAAGGACCAGTCTGTTCCATAAATTGATCTTCATGGAGCCTTGACAAAGTGATTGATCTCAATTTTGATTTGTTGCTGATATGCGTTAACACAATAAATTAGAATGAATAAATTTAAAAAATATTTGTTTCCACAATATTCGATACTTTTGGGTATGGCAAATAAATAGAAAGTACATAAATAAAATTTTGCTTATAATGTTGCTAATCAATTCCTACATCCAAATGAACTGGTGAATTTTCCTTTCGATAAAATGACTGATGAGTTATTAAACGAGAATTCAGGCAATGAACTGAAAATATGTCGGAATTCGCCTTGGGAGCATGCAAAAAATAACAACACCGACGGCGTCAAATTTATTAAATTCGAGGAGAAAATACATGAAATTCCGATCCCAAAAAGAGCATCAAATGCAAGAATCAAAGATAGGCCAACCCATCTTATGTTTCTTTGTTTTGTTTTTTGTTTTAAATATTGTCTTATGAGTAAAGCCCAAATTTACATGCAATAAAAATCCTCAAATACACCATATTATACGCACTAAAAAACCTTAAAATATAATATAAAATTTCAAATAATAATATTAAAATACGCAGCATGAATGTCAGAGACATCACGCGACTAATAATTAAATTTTTTTAAAATTAGGCTTAATTTTTCTTTTTGGTATAGTGCATGTTCATTTTGAAAAATTCCGGACTGGGGAGAGGAACGAAAGTAAACTGGATGGGAGGTAAGTGTTCGAGTGGATCGAGGTCACGTGTCGTCAGTTCGAATCCTACTCGTAACACTAACTTTTTTATCTCAACTAAAAACCTTAATTAATTGAAAGATGTTAATTGGCCAAGTGGACCACGAAAACTAGTGAATTAAACATAATGTAATTGAATCATTAAAAAACTTTTGAAACTATAAAATAATGTAAAAGTTAAAAAGACAACATTGATAAAAACAATATTATAATTAAGAATGTTTTTAAAATGAAAGGAATGAAACTACAATAATTCACGATCACTTTGGATCAAGGTATGGTCCTGAAGGAAAAAGCAAAATTCAATTCTTACTGCTAAGCTTTTGACCTATTTTAAGGTTATCATCAGGACCTGTATTAACTTCAGATAACAAAAAACATGTTTGTATAACTAATTTAACAATTGTTTTTTCAAATTAGTACTAATTTGGTCTTACAATGAAGTGAAAACGCAGCATAAGAACTAGGAACGCTGTAAGATTCAAATAAGAACATGGAATCTTCTTTTTTCGCACAAAATTTAATTGTGGTAATTCAATATTTACAATATTTTTGATTTTCTGTATCATTTTTGACCTGCAACTTCGAATCTGAGTATTCATGCTTGCCAGATTTGTCAGTGAAATCAGAAGAGCCAGAACTATTAGCATTATAGGTGAAATTTTTCTTCTTATTATCCGTTAGCAAAGATACAACGAGACGATGCAATATCCATAACATTTTACCCTTAAGTAGCTGGCAAAGGGGTAGAATTTGAAAACTGACGGCCTTCATTATCATTATTCATTTCATTTTCATTCTTGTTGGTTCTTAACAAATTTAGAATCAGTTTGTCCACGTGATGTGAAATACATTTTTATAAATATTTAAAAAAGAAAGGGTGTCCTTTTTAGATGGCCCGTCTGAATTTCTTTGGATCAATAAAGCTATCCAAAAAAAAAAATACATGTTTAATATTTTTTACTCCAGATTCAAACCTTATACATCACTTTAAAATCATTTTAAAGGATCTTTTTACGCTGAAAACAATGGTGAAATTGGATTTTAAATTGGTCAAAAAATGCCAAAGTTATGGCAAAAGGTTTGAATTTTATTTGGTTTGCTGTTTATTAATCACATTTCATGTCCGAACTGCCTTCCTTGCGCAAAGATGCAAAATTTTCTCGTTTTAATCACTCTTCACCCGTGCTCAGAGTGATAGAGTCAGGGGAGATGGATTGAAAAGCATTTTTTTATCCCTTACCGCAGTACTTAAACTGAAGTTGCTGGATTATGATTGGCGTAGACACTGTAATATATATATATAACAGAATTTTTTATTACAAGAAAACTGAATACTTGAAATTAAAATAAAGATTGACTTTTTTCAATCTAACAGTTAACTTCATAAACCCTTGAGCGGTTTTCATTGTTTTACATCTCTATTTTCTAATTTCAGTCTGTAGTATTTAGCTTTCATGTGATAATTGTTGTATAAATACAAATTAAATTTTGCCCTTCGCATAAAACCTTGATTTTCCTAGGATACACGTTTTTATGGATGTTAGATCTACAATACTCCTAGAAAAAAATTATCTATCCAACCTACCTTACCTTTCAAAAGGGTAAAAAATAAAGCAATTTCATTTTAAATGTTACACTCTGTAAGACGTTTCTTCTGAGCTTAGTGAATTTTTGAAATTTCTCAAATGTACTTCAATGTTTAAATTCTATCTATATGTTTCTGTCAGCAAAAGTCTTTTTTTTTACGAACTTCAACTAACTAAATCATCATGAAGTAAAGGGGTTCTGTGCATGTATAACGGTACAGAAAGGAGGCCAATTTTCCCATCAGGTACCGTCGAGGGAGAAGCACATTTTTAAATAAAGCACGGTTTTACCAAAATAACCTCACCTTTTATTATATAAATATGAATAAATGCCTTAATGGTAATAAATTTTCATAATTTAACTTCCTGATTTTTCAGAAATAATTAATGTTAACTGTACATGTGTTTTTTTTTAATTATTGATGACTTGTGTCTGTTGTATGAAATAAAACTTTACACCTATTTCAATTCCACCGTGGAGTGAGAAAAAATTATCCGTGAAAAGAAAAGTCCCACTGTAAAATAATACATAAATTTTATTCATCCTTATATGAAATATAAATAAAATTGTATATGACCAGTTTAAAATTTGTACTTCTATTTTCCCAATGAGTTTTGCACTTTTCATTATAAAGTGAAATCTACTGGCCACTTGTATTTCCACTTTTTAAATATTGTACGCAGCTTAAATTTATTATGCTTGAGCGGTTTAAACCGCTTTGGCTAACCCTCTGCGGGCTATTAAACGAAAATCTCTTAACACGTACAAATTTATTTTTTTAATTCCGTATGTGAAGTCCGCAAGTGTGCATGAATGTATGGTTGATAACGACTGAATCGTTTTATACAGTTGACAAAATAAAATATGGTCAATTCCACAATAGAACTTCCAAGTTGCAGTGAAAGAAGAAAAAGAGATTTTATTCGCAAGTAACCTCGAAGACAAGCAGTTTGTTATTTTATGGCTAATTTGTCATTAATATATTTTCCTAGTGAGGTAATTTAAAATATTCAATGGAACACAAGTTATTTATTGCCAGACTAGATACAATAAAATAACTTTTTGTATCTTTTGTTCTGTGTATTTGCGAAATTTTCGTACTCACTAAATTTGCTTGACAAAACCATTATATTAGTAAAATGTAGGTGAAGAGTGCTAGAAAACCGTAATAAATTTTCAAAAAATACTTTCTGATGTCGTGGGTTTGAGTCCTTCTCGTGGCACTAATTTTTCTACTCCAACATACTTTGCATAGAAAATAATAAATAAATTTAAATAATTGCTTTGGTTAATAGGGCCAACTAAAAGATATATGTAACAACATATATTGAAAAATTAGCGTCATGAGCAAGACCAGAACCCATGAAATAGAATACTATTTTTTAAAGACTTTTACTTATTATTGCTGTTACATATATGTTTAGATGATCCTATTAACCAAAGTTATTATTTTAATTGATTTATTATTTTTTATGCAAAGTATGTTGGAGTAGAAAAATTGGTGCCATGAGAAGGACTCGAACCCACGATATCGGTAAGTATTTTTGAAGTTTTATTACGGTTTTCTAACACCCCCACCTACATTTTACTAATATACTGGTTTTGTAAGGCAAAATTCATGAATACAAAAATTGAACAAATACACAGTATATGTTGTATATAAATATCTTTTTACATATTTCTATATATATATACAGGGTGAATTGCTACTCGTGCTACAAACTTCTCCAGTAGATTCTTCACCCTAAAATGAACAAAAAAGTTCATATTGACCATGGTCCGATTCTCAACCATTTCAGAGTAATTTCGCTTTTTATCGATTTTGAAAGATATCACGTCCTGGCGTCGGAAAATCGTGATATCTTTTAATCTAAACATTTCTCTTAAAATCTATAAGCACCGTTGAAATCCCCGTTAATTTTTAGAGAGAATCAAAATCATAATTCCATTGAAATTTTTTAATTTAATTTAATGCCCATTTAGTATGTAATGCTTAAGAAGTTTACAAACAGCTAGAAGGTCAAGGAAGAAAGACCCAAACGTTTTGCCACCTTCATCTTCTTATTGAAAAATTAACGGGGATTTCAACGGTGCTTATAGATTTTAAGAGAAATGTTTAGATTAAAAGATATCACGATTTTCCGACGCCAGGACGTGATATCTTTCAAAATCGATAAAAAGCGAAATTACTCTGAAATGGTTGAGAATCGGACCATGGTCAATATGAACTTTTTTGTTCATTTTAGGGTCAAGAATCTACTGGTGAAGTTTGTAGCACGAGTAGCAAGTCACTCTCAAACATTAGCAATCCTTGAACCACCATTTTTTCTCTTTTTGTCATCAACATCTTGGTCTCACAACCACTAAATAAGAAAATGACGAGTGCGTTGGAAGCGTTATTAAATCAGGTAGTTTTCCTCAAATTTGCTGCCTTCTGAGACTAAAATTAGAAACTCTGGATTACTTTATACACTTTCCGATTTACACAATTTTCCACTCTTTTTGTAGTTCTGGCTGAAATAAAACACAAAAAATTAGCCCAAACATTTTGCCACCGTCATCTTCTTATTGAAAAATTAACGGGAATTTCAACGGTGCTATTAGATTTTCAGAGAAATGTTTAGATTAAAAGATATCACGATTTTCCGACGCCAGGACGTGATATCTTTCAAAATCGATAAAAAGCGAAATTACTCTGAAATGGTTGAGAATCGGACCATGGACAATATGAACTTTTTTGTTCATTTTAGGGTGAAGAATCTACTGGAGAAGTTTGTAGCACGAGTAGCAATTCACCCTGTATATATAGATATGTTACGAAAAAATGTTCAACTTTGGAAATGAATATTTTCTCAGCCTTCTAAGTCAAAAGACCTGCGTTAGGTCTCATTTTTTTAGAAAATTTTAAGTTGAAGGTGGCATTTTTTAAATATTTCCTAGCTTCACTCATTCATCTGTAAATCCAAAAATGAATGACTGATGCTAGGAAAACATTTAGAAAAGCCATCTTGTTCAGCGTACAATTTTCTAAAAAATGGGATCTTGCGCAGATTTTTTTAAATTTATTTTTTTTAAATTATTATTGAAATAGTTAATACTATTGACAACTAACGGTACTATTTAAGTAATACAGATATTTTAAAATATAATTATACTTTGTTGTATTTCTTTTTACAACTTTTCTCGGAGGTGTTTTTTAAAGTTAACTGCTCGGCATATTCGTCATATTTAGCACACACGGTATATATTAAAAATATTAAATAATGTACATGTAATAGAAAAACGTATTTGATGAACGCCTTTCAGCACAATGGATAAGTAAATCGAATTTCCGCGTAGTAATTGAAAGTGGGAATACTGGCCGTAATTAGGGCTTTGAATACCTTTGAAATGAATTCAAAACTGCTCTGGAACTGTCTTAATGCTCTTAAACTTCTGGGATCAAAGAAGAAAGTTATGCTCAAGTACGTCCTCGGACATGAAGTTTTCGAGAGTAATGAAATTCCAAATCAAATGCAATTTTACTTTTGTCTAACTGAGCAAACTTCTGCTCTATCAAAACACCTCGAAACGTTCCAAACCAACTTTTAATTACTGATATTACAGTAATGTACGGTGGATATGGCCGAAAAAATAAATCTCACTTTAGCTTATATCTCTCTAGTTTTTTTTTCCTGACTGTTGAAAATAAGTATGTTTTTTGCTGGAATGTTTCCAAACTTTTATAATTGTTCAAAAATCTCACCGAAAGTACATACAAATTATTATTATAATTTTTACAAAAGAAGAAACCTTTATTTTCATCAAAATATTTACCATCTGTAATAAATACTTGTCCACACTCGAATCAATGACCGTGTATATTTTCTTTCCTAGCAAACATTCAAGTCTCAGAATCATTTTAAATGAGACAACAGAAATATTTGATTTTCTAAAGATATTTTTATCAGTTCAAATTCGAATATTCCGCTGGTCAAAATGGACGGAACATGTCTCAAGTTTATGAGGAAGTTCTTTTCTAATGTAACAACTATTGTCATTAGTTGGGAAAGTTTCCTTTGGGGATATAACTTTTGAAAACTAACTCTCCTAAAGACCTTCAACATTATCGATGAGTTATTAACGGAGCACTGAAGGAAATACCCATCAAATCTTCAATAACTTGTCTCTCATCATTACACTAGAAGAATAAGATACTTAAGTACTATTCTTGCCGTAGAGGACGACTTGACTTACAAGTACGGCGTCGCGGTCAAAGGACGACGATTAACTAATCGGCCATCGCCATCGCCGACTTCTTCATTATTAAATATTTTCTTACTATTTATGTACCATTCGCTCGAGTACACATGCTATTTCACTAATCCAATTGAGTTTCAAAATGGTAGATACTCAATATTCCGCCAGAAGCCGTCTCACACTACACAATCACGCTAATAAATTCATTTCAAAATACATGATATATATGTATATATTATCAAGCCATATAACTATAGTGTAAAGCGTGGACCGCACTCACCCGATGCAACGTCATGCGACGCTACCCGATGCTACCCGACGCAAATCCTACGTCCATTTTTCAATAAGATTGTATTACCCCCGTGCACATCTGCCCGATGCTATGCAACGCTACCCTACTCTACGCTCTGCGATCCCCACTGTCCAGATTTTCGTCGGGTCGCATCGAGTACAGTCGAAAACAAAAGAACCGGACACTCATATTTTTATTCAAACTACATGTATTGTTGTAGTTATGTTAATTACAACAAACTTATTTTATTATAAAACAAATCAACCGAGATTATAAAATTCATGTTTTTATTTTTAAAAAAAATTAATTTTAATGGTTTGGTAGAAAATTGATCAAAACACCGGAATACCATTTTTTGATATAATTAAATTAACTAACAATTTATTACACGGTTTTTCTCATAAAATTTAACTAACAATTTATTACATGGTTTTTTTCATAAAAATTCACCATTGTCATCGAGTAGCGTCAGAACAGGACACTCATATTTTTATTCAAACTGCATGTATTATTGTCGTTATATTAATTACAACATACTTATTTTAATATAACCAAATTAATCGAGAACAAAATTTGATTAGTATTTATTTTTTAAAAATTAATATTAATGGTTTGGTAGAAAATTGATCAACACACCGGAATACCATTTTTTGATATAACGAATTTAACTAACAATTTATTACACGGTTTTGCTCATAAAATTTAACTAACCATTTTTTTTATGGTTTTGCTCATCAAATGACACCATTTTCCTCGAATAGCGTCAGAACAGGACACTCAAATTTTTTGTAATTTATTTCAAACTAAGTATATGTAATTTTGTCGTTATATTAATTACAACAATTTTATTTAATGTAAACCAAATTAAACGAGATCAAAAATTCATGAGTTTTTATAAAAATTATTTAATTATGATGGTTAGGCTTAAAATTTATCAAAACAGAGGAATAACTTTATTTAAAACCTTTTCAATTAAATAAGGTTTTGGTTGAGACAAAAAAGCCAGTGACACAAGCGGGATTCGAACCCACGACCCTCGGTTAAATACGCCGCTGCTTAATGAATTTAACTAACAATTTATTACACGGTTTTGCTCATAAAATTTAACTAACCATTTTTTTTATGGTTTTGCTCATCAAATGACACCATTTTCGTCAAATAGCGTCAGAACAGGACACTCATATTCTTTGTAGTTTATTTCAAACTAAGTATATGTAATTTTATCGTTATATTAAAGTTATTTTAATGTAAACCAAATTAAACGAGATCAAAAATTCATAATTTTTATAAAAATTATTTAATTATGATGATTAGGAAGAAAATTTATCAAAACACTGGAATAACTTTATTTAAAAAAATTAAGTTTAACAAACAATTTATTACTTGGTTGTGCTCGAAATAATGCATTAAGAATAAAAGAGGCGTTGCGAACTACTAACGTCGCATACAGGAATCGGACACCCTAAAATTCAAATTCAACCTGTTATTTTGGGATCAACTTTTTCTGGCAAAATGTTTCTATAACTGAATTGGAGATGAAAAATAACTACTTTTTGATTTCATTCTTTATCCGGCGTCTTAATTGTTTTCAGATCTGGTGTAAAAACCTTGAATAACTTTTTTTTCTATTTGTTAGTCAATTTTTCATGTAATTCTTTGCTTCATTAATTAATTAATATAAAAACTATTAAAAAGCAAACCGTTGAACATAATTTTTTGTTTCTATGTGCAAATTACTTTATTATTATTATTTTTTTTTTTTACGAGGTTTCCTAACAACAGAGGTCATTTCAACTTTCGGGGTGTCGGTTTTTTGAATGCATGTCGCGCGATGCTAGATTCGAAGCCTTAGGACATAATATAAAGACACACCGTTTAATTAAACGCACACCGCGATAGTGTAACATTTAATAAACTTTTTATGTAAGATTTTGGTCGAAATGAAAAAGTTAGTGTCACGAGTAGGATTCGAACCGACGTTCGGCTCAATACGCCGCTGCTCTAACCACTTGAGCTTTCGTGGATTCGAATCCCGCTTATGACACTAACTTTTTCATTTCGACCAAAATCTTACATAAAAAGATTAATTAATTGAAAGAAGTAATTTGGTCAATAGACCACTAAATATAATGGATTTGATAAACTATTGAATTTACTATCCTGATCATTTTTTCAATCTATAATGCGTATTGAATCATGAGATGAAATAGCCCAAAGCTGGCTCATGACCTTCAAATGAAATCATGAGCTGAGACCTAGCGATTTGCACTGGACGATAATAGGTATTATCTCAGGACCAAAAGACGAACAGTGTACATCTTATACATTTTATAAAAATTAAATCTCGTCTTTAAAAAATACGGGTAGGGAAAGTGTTGAAATTCTATATTTAGACATTTCAGCAAATTGTATGCACCATTTAATCAGTTCAACAAAAGCACGGGCTAACAAGTGCTCACAAGCTCGCACTCTTCTCTCTCTCACTCTCTCTCTCTCGCTCTTTCTCTCTCTCTCTCTCTCTCTCTCTCATCTCAGTAAGTAAAGAGGGTATTTTTAGGCCGAGGGGAAAGCGGGTTTGTACGGTTTCAACTCTTTTACGGTGAGAAGAGCGAACCCTAAACTTTACCAAGGGAGGAAGGAAAGCCGCCTTAAGGACGGAATCGTATAATTTTCAGAATCAACCTTACTCCAACCCTAAACTTGCATAGATATACTTCCTACTTTCCTGGCACTTACTATAGATTTTTTCCGACCGAGGGATAAACCTACAGTTAAAACTTACCCGATAACCAGAAATTTACTCTAATTAGTTTGGAGATTCAAACAACTTTTACATTTACAACTTTTTAACGTAAGCTTCTCTTCGAATACTGTTTTTCGGTGTTTCAATTCACAACGTTAAAATTTATTCTGTGAACTAAAGCAGAAAACTCAGATACTGAATAATAAAAAAAGAAATAATTTGTTCAAAAGTAAGAAACACAGTTCATTGACTATTGTAAAATAATAAACATCAAACAAGCTTAAATAAAAAATTAATTAAAGAAAATGGATACTCCATTGAATAACTACGTTTACAGCTATAATAAAAAAGTAATGTTTTATTAAATTAATTTAATCATTAACTGAAGGAACAATGGACAAAGCCATGGCTTCATTTTATTCGAAATTTTACTGTTACTATAAAAGAACTGTAACTTTTTCGTTCCCTTCTTAACACATTTCCCCGAGGAAAAAAATTATTTCACTGTCGTGTTATGGTTTCACAGTAAAACTGTACATAAATATGTGTGCGGGTGTGAGTGTGTAAATTTTTAATATAATATTTTTTTTTTATGCTTGTTAGATTGCTGTACATGAAAATTGCCCCGCCCATTTTTTGTATGTTTAATAAAGAGGAGGTTTGAAGGAAGGATAATCCAATTGTTCAGGCCATATACCCTGGATAATCCCTAGGAGACTGTTGCTGCCCCGGCGAAGAACATAATTTACTCCCGTGCGGTCGACAGTTCAGAAAGAAAAATCCAGCTTTTGTGGAACTAGTATTAGAAACTCGGAACGATGCCGTCTGGCGACAACTAACTGTAAATAAGTACGGGCACGGTTATCGCTTGAATTGTCTCTAATATTGTAGTACAACGTTGTTTTACAAAATAAAATACAGTAGGAAAATCTGTAAGCTAAAAGGTTCACTATGGCCGTTTATGCGGGATTTTAAGCAGCGATGATAACATGTAATTAAGGGTTTTCATGAATAGACAATCGTCGATGAAAGGTGGTAGAAAGGGCTTTTGGACAAGTTTATCATGCAAAGTGGGAGAAAGGATTACGCAAACAATATACGAGACCGTCTTTGTGTAAAACACCGAATGAGGGCGGGAGAGGCAGCTCTACTAAACTGTGAAGAGAAGAGCCGAGGTATATAGTCTAATGGAGGTCCCAGTGGAGCATTTCACCACTTAGGAGCTAACCCCATTAAGCTATAGAAACAGAAGGGCTCCCACAACTAACGTAAAAGGCCTGTGGCTCGCCTTCCATATTTTTTGAACCCATGCCAAAAGTTTTTGTACGCCCTTCATACCGCCACACTAGGCTGAATAATATCGACTTTCAATTCAAGCTATATTGCTCCGACTCATCAATCTCTCAGCCCTTATTAACGAATGAAAGCTGACGTTACTTGATAATAGAGTTTTTGACACTCATAACTAAATAAAATTTACATTTATAATGATTATGTTCTGAGTGTGCTTTGCCCCAAATATTACGGTAATTTAAGAAGTCATTTATATTAGGAAGGAAAGTTTCAACATTCCGTTGTTAGATCCTTTTTAAAAAGATAGTTCATACTCACAATAAGTTGTTTTGCATTGATAGCACTACTATCTAATTATTGTAAATTCAATAACAAATTTTACGAAATGAAAGGTTTACCAATCGGGTCTCCATTATCCTCACTTTGTGCCGAAATATTCATGGACAATTTCGAAAAAAATCTTTTCAAATCAAAGAACAAATTAATTAAATCTGTTCATTTTTGGAAACGCTATGTAGACGATATTTTATGCATATGAATCTCAACGGATTCCTCCAAGTAATTAATTCTCTACACCGTAATATAAATTTCACATTGGAAATTAACAAAGATGGTTGTTTGAACTTTTTAGATCTAAAATTGTCCATAATAAACAACCTAATAGAAATAGACGTATATAGACCACCCACCACCACAGACACTATGATACCAGCGGATTCTTCCCACCCATGGTCCCAAAAGGCTGCTGGTTTCATTTGGCTTATTATGGACCGTATGTTAAAACTTCCATTAACACTTGGTAACTATAAAAAAGAATTAGAAACGATTAAAACCTTACCAAAAAACAATGGGTATCTAGAAATATTTATTGATAGGTTGCTAATTAAAAGAATGAAAAAATGAACTTCGAAAGAATCAACATTAGGACTCAGCCAAGTCTGGTGTGACGTAGGTTTTAGAAAAACATTTTCTATATCGTGCCAACGTTTCGATCTTTATTGAGATCATCTTCAGGGCCTGGGATTTACAAACATTGTTTAAATTTAACAAATACATGTAGGATGTGGAAACGTGTGGTTTCTTATTAAGGTTGAAGGATGACGATCTTTGTCGATTCGTCGACGATCTCTGCTTCTACCGTACTGATACTTCTACCATATGGCGGAGGTCGGCGATAAACGTTGTGGCTGCTAGAACCGAGGAAACCGGGTTTACTTTATTCACGTCGAAAACGGTGTGTGTCCAGTTTTGCAGATTGAGCGGGGATCATAGCGCCCTCAACTCTGCCTGAGAGGCACAGCTGTGCGGTACGTCGAGATGGTGCGGTTCCTTGGCCTCTTGTTTGGTGAGATGTTGAGATGGCAGACACACATCGATTGGTGGTCACTTTAGATGGTGAGAGGACATGGAGACCCTGTTAAAAATATCTGACTCGCTGCTTCGTTCCAGAATCTTTTATGGATGAATGGCTTCAGCCAGAAACACACTTACCCGATGCTACGCCATGCGACGCTACCCGACGCCTTGCCACGTTTTGGTGGGGTGTGCACATCTATCTGACGCAAGTACACGTCGCGTACAGTCCACAGCGTTTGTCACAATGGTGGCATATGGTCAACTAGTGGTAACAATACAACCATCGAGCTGCATTAGAGGTGAAGAAAATCAATTTTTTTTTTTTTTTTTTTTTAGTCCAAACAAGCGAAACGATGATCCCATCTGTAGATTATGCAATAAGAAGGAAGCAAAATCCACCCATAATATCTTCGAATACGAATCAACAGCTCAATGGAGGTTAAAGCGGAGAACTCACTTACCCGATGCAACTTTATGCGACGCTACCCGACGCCTTGCCACGTTTTGGAAGGGTGTGCACATCTATGCGACGTCAAATGCACGCCACGTACAGTCAGACAGCGTGTATGACAAGTCAATATCACAATCGCAACGCATCTTTTGTTCTTAATGCACTGTTTTGAGCAAAACCTTGTAATAAATTGTTTGTTAAACTTAATTGTTTTAAATNATTTCGAGAGACCCTTCAACCTGATGATGAGGTAAGGGCTCGAAATCCGGATCGTTGCAAAACAACTTACTGTGAGTAGGAACTATCTTTTTAAAAAGAATTCAGCACGGCACGCATTCCATCATCCATAATTTCTATTCCATTGTTAGATTCCCGATTGTTTCACAGTTATTTCATATTCGTTTTATCTGAATTCTCAACATTTATAAAAGTAAATAATGATTTAAATTGATTTTATCATCGCGATCATAATAATGATTATTTGGAGATAGTGACATGCGGTCTGGTGTGACGTAGGTTTTAGAAAAACATTTTCTTTGCCGTGCCAACGTTTCGATCTTTATTGAGATCATCTTCAGGGCCTGGGATTTACAAACAGTTTAAATTTAACAAATACACGTAGTCAATTTGAGTAGAAATACTTTGATTGAATATAAATAACATTTTTTTGCATTGTATCCAATCCACATCCTACATGTTTTTGTTAAACTTAAACAATGTTTGTAAATCCCAGGCCGTGAAGATGATCTCAATAAAGATCGAAACGTTGGCACGATAAAGTAAATGTTTTTCTAAAACCTACGTCACACCAGACCGCATCTCACGATTTCCAAATAATCATTAACTAACGGTCACTAAACACCACACGATGATAATAATGATTATGGAATAATAATCATAATACAAAATAATTCGCGTCCATCAAAATACGAAGGTCGACTTTTTGTTTTGGCTCGGGATCCGATTCTGACGGTGAGCTACAGGCCGATATTTTTGACAACCTGCCAGAAAAAGATCCAGAAATCCATGGTGAGCGGTTTTCAGTACCTTGAGACGAAGGGGACTTTTCCGCCGCATCGTTCCGCAATTTTTCAAGTCTGCGTCAACGAAAGAACACGTTTGCCTTTTTTTCACTTTTCTAAACATCATCTACAACAAACTATTCACTACTAAGAAAATGTCAGTAGTACGAATAAACTGCGTACCCGTCACATGTTTTATTTTAATTTATTTTTATTTATTTTTTTTTTGCTGTGAGTGAAAAAAGAGATTACTAGCTTCAAATCAAAAGATTGAGTCCTCTAATCTAGCCCACACCACAGATTCGGAGAAGTAATAAATTTTGTTCATCTAAGTACTTTTATCAGAGCTTTAGAGATATCAGCTTTCATTTGCTTTACGCCGTTCAATCCTAGACTAACACTTAGCAAACTATGGAGACGGAGAGTGAATGCTAAAATGAGAATGATAAAAACAATATTAGACAAACCGATAGGTAAGTAGAGATATGAAGAAGAATGTGGGGAGAGAAAGAGAATGAGAATGAGACAGAGAGTGAGAGAGGAAATGATATGTTTTGGAGGAGAGTGAGAAGGAGTGAGGGGTGGAATTAAGAGTATTATTATAATTTTTTTCGATTAATTAATCTTTATGTAAGGTATTGGTTGAGGTAAAAAAATCAGTGTCACGAGCGGGATTCGAACCCACGACCTTCGGCTAAATACGCCGTTTTTTTATACAACTTCTGGAGAAGTAAATAGCGCACTATTGCTGTTTTATAGATTAATTTCTTATTATCACCGAATGCCAAACATGTTCCATTGGAATGATGTCAAGACTTTGAGAAGGACAATCAATTGATTTTGGCGAACCGTTTTGAAACTTGGCAAAGGGCCTGCCAACAAGTTTTGCATAGAAGGGTGGAGAACTTGGTCCAGCGTATAAGTGTGCTTTTTGCTCTTTGTCATGCCGTCACAAATAAAATTCCGGTGTGTAAAGCTGAACTATACAGCAACCGTGATAACACTTCAAAGTTTTTCAGTATGGCGAGATATTCAGTAACTTTTCACGAATGAAGCACCTCGATTACAGTCTTTATTATATTATTATAAATTTACTAATTAAACAGTTTTGAAAAAATCAAATAGAATTTTTTAACTTTCTTGCAGTCCAGAATATCAATTTTTCAATGTTGGAAAGAACTGCAGATTTAATAATTTAATTTTTCAAACTGAGACCGTATAATGAAAAAGCTAGATCATATAATGTTTATATGATACTTTGAAAAAAATAAATAAAATAAAAATAAAATTTTTAGGTGAGGATTATGACAAAAGCTGCTTAGCAAAAAAAGTTATTAATTGTACTCTGAATATTGATATGTTACTCTGAAAGAAGGTAATATATTATTGTATGTGGATTGCAATAAACGTTACGCTTTTTGAGTTTCTATGTGCGTTAAATAAAATCGTTTGTGTCAATTTAAGTAAAAAAGTGCCCAGCTGTGTCACGAAGTTTATGAAGTATGTGGCTGGAGGAGTGGGCGAACATCCACTTGACAACAACAGAACCTGAAAATTCACAGCGCGGTTGCAGATTTATGCAGCAGCGGCTTTTCTCCCATATTTTCCATCATTGAAAGAACGAAGTCTGTAATTTGAAACCTCTTTTATTTATTTTTTACGTAGATATTCAGAACTTTTCGTCAAAAATGTTCGTGAACTTTCTCATCGATGGTGTTACCAGTTTATGGACCACAGCATTTCAGGTTATATTGTTTTATACTGTCATCAATATCATAAATTTTGATACATACGTGCTTTATAAAAATACCATAATCACAGTATAGAAACCATTAGACAAGTCGTTAAGTTGGCGAGAGTGGCCGAGAAGTAGAACTAACTAAGCATTACAATGAAAGCATTTCATACATAACGATTATGGAACATCATGGAACAGCAACATGGAAAAACATTTAGGTGACAGTACATCTAATGTGGTATAGAATGCTGTAAACTTCATGGTTTTATCTCAATCTGTTCAAAAGTTATATTCCTTTTAGTGTTTATTTAACAATTTTCTCAACTCTTATGTACGTTTTCCCAACTTTTGACCCCATTTTTAGGTTTATCACTAAATTTCCATTTAGATTAAACCATTTTTGTTCTAAAAATTGCGAAATGATAATTTTGGATCAACGTCTTGAAATCTTACCTCCTTTACATTACATCGTTATAATGTCAAACGAGCTAAAACTTCAACATTTTATAAACTTTCCAACGGTCTATTCGAATCTTCGATTATTTTGATTTTTTTTAAGGAAAATTCAGTTGGAATTTGGGAAAGGACGTATCCTGGGAATTAATTGCACGGCCCAAGAGTTGATCTGACATGTAAATTAACAATTAGCAAATACATTCTGAAATAATTTATTAGAAAAAAAAGCTGTTCTTCAGAATAAAAATCAAAAAAGAAAACGCACGACGGAAAAGGAGCTTAAGAACTTACATGTAACATTCTTCCTAGATCTGCTATCTAAAATATTTTGATTTTTCATATGGTAAACTAATGTGCTTACACGCAGACTCAAATTTGAGGCTGTTGACAAACTAAGTTTCAATTAATAAAAATTCCACCTCATAAAGACGATAACATAAATATCTCTTTGTTAGGCCATATTTTGTTGGTCCAATAAATTCTTCTTAACTTCAAATAAATTTATTTTAATTTCAAATCTATCCTTTTTAACTTCAAATTAACATTAAAAATGACCAATTAATTTGGATTTAATATCAAATTAACATCTTAAAAGCGTTTAAAAATACTTAAGAATTGGTATGAAATATGAGCATGTAAAGTAAAATTCCTGCATGTTTGTGATAATAACAATCATTTGGCTTTTAGAAAACTATATGAAAATTAATTACAATTAAAATAAAAGAATAATATAAAATTAATAGTTTTTAATTTGAGATGAAGTATTTGTTCATTGTTCCTAAAACTTGGTAACTTGGGTTTTTCATTTATGTTGATTAATGTACTGAAGTCATTATTTTCAATCCGTTTGTCTTCCGGTGTACGAGATCAGGAGGGAGCTTTAATTGTATTTTGAGGTGCAGTCTGGAGTTGGACAAGGTTGCTTATTGAGTCCAATACTGTTCACGTTGTCCCTCTACATTCGAATTTAATTAATTGAAATAACTTATTTGGTCAATCGGACAACGCAATATAATAGACTTCTCAGAAGGTTTAACAAAACTTCGAAAGTGCGATAAAGCAAGTAATTAAGAGTAACTTTTAAAACTGTAAAAATATTATTAGTCTTTCATTTTATCTTATTAAAATCACTAGTTTTCGTGGGCCGCTTGACCAACTAATATCTTTCAATTAATTAAGGTTTTTAGTTGAGATAAAAAAGTCAGTATCAAGAGCGGGATTCGAACCCACGACTTTCGGCTAGATACGCCGCTACTCTACCACTTGAGCTATCGTGACTTCGATTCCACTCGGACACTAACTACCCATCTCAACCCCCTCATTACTCTTAGTAGTAGAGTAGCGGCGTATCTAGCCGAAGGTCGTGGGTTCGAATCCCGCTCTTGACACTGACTTTTTTTAACTCAACTAAAAACCTTAATTAAGTGAAAGATATTAATTGCTCAAACGGACCACGAAAACTTTGAATTTAATATTATTAGTCTAAACCTTGTAAAATTTTACTGCATTCACAAATGATAATCTCCATGTCGAAGACTACAAAATATTAACTGACAACTGAATGTGTCTTTTTTTATTACTGTTTTAGATTATCAAAATAGTTAATAAAATTGAAAAACATTAATCGTGGACCAAAAGACAAAAATGAAAAATGTCTATCTTGGGGAAAACACTCAATAGAGTAAAAATTCCACCAGTTTTACAGGTTAATTTTTGTAAAATGTTGGGATTGTTAGTTGAAACAATTTATCTCAACCTAGTTCAAAGTGCGTGACGTAGAGTGTGATAAGATAAATACAGACACAAGGATCAATTACAATAGTAACGAGCTCCGTTTAATTTTAACTGAAAAAGTGGCTGCTTAAATCTAAGGGAAGAAAGGGGCTACACACGAATGTTTTCTTCACGCTCGAATTCCCATTCCTATTTCATTCGTTGCCTTAGGACCCGTGGACGTTTAATCCTGAAAGCTTGCCCTAAGCGACCTCTTTTAAAGAAACTAAATGCAGCTTGGTATCTACATTAGGCCAGTTAGGATAGATTAATAATAAATTCGGTACTATGTTAAAAGATTATAAATATATAATATAAATTGTCGGCAATTTTGTGATTAAAACGGCTTTTTTCTTTGTCTACGACTCCGTTTTAAATAATCAAGCATGTAAAAATGTTAAAGCAACAAGCAGACTCTTTATGTAAGCAGTTAGTTCAGTAACATAATGAGATAGCTTGGCAAACATCCCCCTATGCAAAAATTGCATGGCTTTGTTCACTCAAATTGACCGTTTTTAAATTATATACTGGGTGGCCCCAAATCATGGGTCGTCCAATTGGAAAAGTTCCATCATTCGGCTGGGGTTGGTCTAATTTGACGGAGAATTCCATCGCCGACAAGGTTTTATTCGAAATATTTTTTAGTAGGGGTGCATCTTTCGAATTAATCGATAAAATGTCAGAAACGGTGAATCTTTTGTGACCCTCCCCCTGCGAACTTTGAAAAATCAAGAAAATTACAGTTCTCAACCAGTCAGGCATTAATTCAGTTTTAGACTCATTCGATGCTGAGATAAATGCACTATGAATGTTATTTGGAGTCGATTTATGGGAGTAGTGGCGGTTTACTTACTATTTCACAAATAAGTCAGAAAACGTGGTTTTTCTTAGTTTTTCCACCCTAGCTCTGTACTGAAGGCGGACCCAGGTTTATACGACCTTCTTTACTCAACGTTCAATTACCTATAAGAACTTGAATTTTTGACCCATGATTTGGGGCCTCCATCCTTTTCAAATTACCCCTTTTTAACCTCAAAATAACATTTTTAATTAAAGCATTAGGGGTATTCACGATGTTTGTAAGATGTTAACTCGTGTTAACTGGAATAGAGAAATGTCCAGTAAGATCGTGAACGCACCCTTCTTTTCTTAGCATGTTAAACGTTAATTTTTCAGCAAAGCTGCGCGTGGCGATTGGTAGAACAGAAAATAATGCCTTAACAGTCATTGAAGACTTGTTGTTTGTTTTGGTCTTGTTTTCTGTTAAATTGTAAAATACCAGAAGTTAATAAAAAAGGAATATTAATTCATTCAAAATGCTATCTATGCACTCGAAAAGTACTGACAAATAACACGTTTCAATTCGTGCCGACATCCTTAACTTGTATCATAACATCTAACAGCCTACAACTTTATAGGATGGGGATATATCTATTATGAATGAGAGTATAAGGACAGGTCAGAAATTAACAAAAGAAATACATTAGTCTGATTTAATTAATGCGTATTTAAGAATAAAAATACGTGTAAACAAAAAACAGCTGTTAAATTCATGGCTGCCATGTTGGTTACCTACGCCCTAACGGATAGCAATGTGACTACATTTTCGACCTAACATCTAACATTGGCCCTGGCCTGTTAGAACGACAATGTTAATTAGCCGATTCTTACAAGTCTACGTCATCATTTTTCTCAATCTAACAGGACCTAACACAGTTAACAGGGTTAAGACAAAGATCGTGATTACCCGTATTGTCTACAGTCTGATTGTTACTTCGGGCTTCCTTTATTATTACTTTATTCGATAAAGTCCCTTATATCTCATTAAATGCAAATCTTACTGTAAATTTGATTATACCACTGGAAAGAATATTGAAAACCCTATGAGGTACATATTTTTTTATTGAAACCCGAAAAATACAGGATTATTTAGAAGATAAACTTTTACGAGTTTCCAAGTTCTAGCCTAAAGTTTAAATAAGCTTACAGGATCGTTGGCACTACTAATGGATTTCGTTACGTGTACGTAATTTCTAAAAGGTCAGTTATCACAAGTGTAAAATTAAAGTTTGATCCGTAAAAATTTGATTTTTTTCGATTGCATACTGTTAAAAAATAGCGATTGACATTTCAAAATTTCAATTAAAAGTTAAAATAATAGAAAGTAAAAACACATTGGTAGTACAAAACTAAACATAAATGTTTCAAAAAACTGAATTAATGTTCAAAATGTCCGCTCTCTTGAATTTATTTGAATGAATTATTAATTTAATTTTTAAAAGCTAAAAACTAAAACCATCTTGATAAAATATTTGTGTAAGCATTTTTCCTATTGGAAATGGACATTATTGTTGTTTATAACTAGTTGTTCATTTAAAGAGTTTGGGAAAGGTGAATCTAATACTCAAATTAAGCAGTTCTCTTTTCAGCATGTAATTAATAAAAGTTAGAACTGTTGAAACATAAAAAACTGTAATTTTTATATGTTTATTTACTATAACTCGGTAAACTTTTAATGAGTTCAGAATCTTTGAGCCGTTTGATTCTTGTTTATTCTGAAATTCCAAATTTAGTTGTCAACCCAAATTGTTGTTGTAGTATCAACCCGCAAGGCTAAAAATACGTTAAGCTTTGTTAATAAACTGGATTTGATTAAATTTGGACCGTTTGAAAAGTAATTTATCGTACTTTTCATCAAAATTTGAATGAAATTTGTCCCGAGCGCAAAATATCTAATGCTTTGTGTGTGACCCTAGAAAAGCCTATTTCTTTTGTATCATAGCAATGGGAAATTTGTAAAATTTGGGGTGGGATTGCTGAATAGTTGGAATTTATCATGGCATTTTTTCTAAATTACGATTGCTTTATAATCAGAGCGGAAATTTGTATTGCTTTAATCATGCTATTATTGGAGAGGCGTTTGCCATTGATAAGTGAGGCCAACCGTTCCAAACATATTTCCTTAGCCATCTCACGAACTTTGATTATGAATTTTTATAAAAATACAATTATTATACATTTGCGATTTGTCAGAGAGCTGGAAAATATAAATATCATAAATAAGAGTCTTGATTTAATTAGGTTTTATACTTGAGGTATAAAGGTACTTCATTGAGCTTCGCAAGGGATTACTTTTAGTTTTTAAATCCATGCTTATACAGCTTAAACGATTAGATGTACTTGAAACGATCGAACCCCATCAAATTGTTGAAAAGGTCAATTGATTTTGTAATAATGCACTGTAATAAATTGTCTATTGAAATTTCGCAGTTGAATGGTGTTCTCGTTTAAGTGTACACGTTCATTCCTGATGGTGTTAAAAGTTCATTTTCTGCGTCCAACTCGGCCATGTAATGGCCGGCCGCATTGTTTCCACTTAAATGCAACAAAAAAACTGGTATTGTTCACCAAGTTCATTAAAGTGCCAGTGGGGATTCGGCGAGTAACAAAACTAATAGGTTCTACATACGAGGGGCGGGCTAAATTTAGCAATTTATAAATATAGTTTTATTTTCCGTCAAATCAAACCTTAATCAATTCAATTTTACTTGAAAAACCTTTATCTAAGGTGTTGAAGTTAAAAAAGGCTAAAACAGTCAGTAACACAGTTGAAGATGGTCTTGGATCAATGAAGATTTTTGCAAAATGCGTTTCACCGGCGGAGAAAGAAAAAACCTGACTTTTATTTTTCTACAGTGTGTAGGCACATCGCCTTTTTTAACCTCAGATGCAAAAGTTATTTGTTTAAGGATTATCCGGAGATCGTGAGATGCGGTCTGGTGTGAGGTAGGTTTAAGAAAAACATTTTCTTTATCGTGCCGCCGTTTCAATCTTAATTGAGATCATCTTCAGGGCTCAAAGTGTTTGTATTCCGTGTAGAAATACCTTGTGTTGTCTGCATTTCAGCAAAAAAGTTCTCTGATTGATAGCCGATGCAAGTTTCTTCTCATTGTTGGCGATGTCCTTTAGAATACTCTTTGCTTGGTGTCCGTATGTAGTTGAAATTTGTTCATACTATCCCATGTTTTCGTTCTTCTCGTGTAGAAATGTGTGGTGTTTAGTGACCGTTAGTCAATGATTATTCGGAGATAGTGAGATGCGGTCTGGTCTGACGTAGGCTTTAGAAAAACATTTTATCGGCCATGCCAAAGTTTCGATCTTTATTGAACCCTGAAGATGGTCTTTTGAATTTTGAATTTTTGAAAAATGGCAAAAAGGAGGGAAAATTCAAAAGGTGTGGTTGAGATGGGAAGTTGATGTCCGAGTGGATCGAGGTCACGATAGCTCAAGTGGTAGAGCAGCGGCGTATCAAACTGAAAACCTTAATTAATTGTTCTTTTCATTGTGTTTTTTCCAAATATGAAAAGTACAAGAGCTACGCGTAGATTTAAGAAGAAACCCATAAGTAGTTTAAAAAAAAACTTAAAATGTTGAATATCGGCGAAAGGGTTGAGAATCGGAACTTAGCTAAAACGAACTTTGCGTTGTTGCACCACAAATGCAACAACACAACAAACAGTGGGATTCGAACCCACGACTTTCGGCTAAATACGCCACTGCTCTACCACTTGAGCTATCGTGAACTCGATCCACTCGGACACTAACTTCCCATCCCCCCCCCCCATATTATAGAATATTATAATGTAGAAGGATTCGATATGTAATATATATAATGGAGTTCGTGGTATGATTGACCAAAAAACGTTTTTCAATTAATTAGTCTTTATATAATGCATTTGTTCAGAAAAAAAGTCAGGGTCACGAGGGGGATTCGAACCCACGATTTTCGGCTAAATACGCCACTGCTCTACCACTTCAGCTATCCGACTTCGATCCACTCGGACACTAACTTCCCATCTCCCCCCCATATTATAGAATATCACAATGTAGAAGGATTCGATATGTAATATATATAATGGAGTTCGTGGTCTGATTGACCAAATAACGTTTTTCAATTAATTAGTCTTTATATAATGCATTTGTTGAGAAAAAAAAGTCAGTGTCACGAGGGGGATTCGAACCCACGACTTTCGGCTAAATACGCCACTGCTCTACCACTTGAGCTATCGTGAACTCGATCCACTCGGACACTAACTTCCCATCTCCCCCCCCCCATATTATAGAATATTACAATGTAGAAGGATTCGATATGTAATATATATAATGGAGTTCGTGGTCTGATTGACCAAATAACTTTTTTCAATTAATTAGTCTTTATATAATGCATTTGTTGAGAAAAAAAAGTCAGGGTCACGAGGGGGATTCGAACCCACGACTTTCGGGTAAATACGCCACTGCTCTACCACTTCAGCTATCCGGACTTCGATCCACTCGGACACTAACTTCCCATCCCCCCCATATTATAGAATATTACAATGTAGAAGGATTCGAAATGTAACATATATAATGGAGTCACCAACTTCCATTTCAACCTCACCTTTTGAATTTTTCCTCCTTTTTGCCATTTTTAAAATGTATAATCTATTTGATTCTCGGCGAGAAATGAAATGGCCACGGAGACCTTTGGTGAAGATATACTTCATCTTTATTTATTAACACCATTAGAGTTCATGGTCCGGTTGACCAAATAACTTTTTTCAATAAGATTAAATACTTTACGTAAGGTATTGGTTGAGATAAAAGTGGATAGAATTTAGCCGAAGGTCGTGGGTTCGAATCCCGCTCGTGACACTGACTGTTTTATTTCAACCAATACCTTACATGAAGATTAATTAATGGAAAAAATAATTAGAATATTTTTAATTAATATAAATAATTTTTTTTAAATTAACGATACAATAAGATGTTAGGCTGGTGAAATGTCTACATCCCAGTTTTTCACAGCAATTTGTTTTCTTAGAACCTTCCTCTGTGCAATATACGGCTCCTCTCACCATAATTTACAATTCCCTCTCAAGCTGTAATGTAAAAGGCCTATTTTTAAAGAGATTGTTAATCAAGAATTAAAAGTGGCTCGTTTTCCATAACGTCAAAAGAAAGGCTTAGTTAAAAAAATTAAATTAAAAAAATAAAATTAAAATAACGGGAGGCCGTTCGTTAGCGACTTGAGGTTGGAAAGGGACGCTTTATTATATGAGCTTCTTCCACGCAATAAGACCTTAAGTTCCGGCTTACACTACCCACAAATGGAAAAGTTAAAATCTCCAATTGAAGAAATCCTCCCTGGATTGGCAAATCTGCAAGTTGTTTTTTCACTAACGCCCATCCTCACTCATTACATTACCCGATAAAAATTATTGCACGGATTTCTCACGTGACCTCGCAGGGCCACATTTCCACCGATTCGGGCACTGTAAAAATTCGATTACATCGATAGGCTGTACAGTTTCCAAAAACTCCTTGAAGAATTTTAACACCTACGACCATAAATTGCGATGTCTAATAAAAAAGAAAATAGCAAAATGCGGATTGATAATCCAATGAACATCGATGGGTCTTAATATATATGAAACTCTGTAGTAAAATGACGTTAATCGATTGTTAAAACAATAGTATTTTATTAATCACAAAATTGTAAACAATTAAAAAATCTAAAAGAAACATTAAAATAAATCCGTACCTAAAACAATAGAACTGAATAAGAGTCAATGTTTTAGAGTTTGTTCACTGTTTCTGTCTTCTTACATTCGCTAAGTTTCATCACATGTTCTAAACTTCCAAAACGAATGAATATTAATTCATTAATTTAGGTGGCCATGTGAGCATGCAAATTACATTTATTAGAATTTACATTTTGATAAAATTATACAGGGAGTAAAATACGTCAATAGTTCAGGAGGTCATCCTACATAACAAATTGGACTAAAAAGGTTCTGTTCTCGAAAGTCTGATTCGCAATTGTATTCAAGATATTTCAATTTTCAGGTCAATTCATCCTTTCCCAACTTTATTCCATAATGTCCCTTGTGTCTCGTAAAAATGTCAATCATCGTGCAAATTTGCTTACACCAATGGAAAGGGCATTAAACACCTAAGTGATTCATTTTTCTTTTTTACCTTAAGAAAACAAAATACAAAATTACTTAGAAGATAAACATTAGGATTTTGTTGTCTTAAGTTCGCGTGAGATTTTCTTGGTTTTGATTATTATGGAGCGTACACAAAAGTTGCCCTAAGTAATGGTTACAACGGTTTTAAGATTTAGTCATTAACATTTCAAAACTTATATGACAAATTATGAAAAAAAATCTCTCAGTACTGGACAGAGAGCAGTAAAATATGTCAGGAAACGATGTCAGAATTGCATTCTTCAAAGGAACATTTTGAACATTCGATTTAATTTTTTTGAAGCATTTTATAAAATTTGAGTACTTGAATGCATAGCCCATCGAATCTTATTCGATATTAATTTAGAATTTTTCTTTATAGTACATTTTTATCGGCATCGTCAGAATATCTAGTACCACGACGCCGGTTTGTCGCTGTGAGGCCGCGGCGTGTTTTCGGAGGCGTTGCGGGAGTTCCACTACGCACTTTCCGGGTGTTTCGGTCCGAGGGGCATGGCTCTCATCGCTAGCGGTGTTTCCCGAGGAGGTGGGAAGGGTGAAAATCTGTGTTATGTTTTTCTTGTTTTCTTAATGGCAGTTTGACAACCTGAGATAACTTCGAAAGGTCGACAAGCTAAGAAAACAGGAGACACATTATAAGAGAGCGAAAAAAAAAAACACGAAAAATTTTTCGTTTAAAGGGCAAAGGGTTACTACTTGATGTATGTCGGTCCTTAAATAATACATTCATGGATATTGTAAATTTGTTCTGTTCCATTTGTCCGCAACGGGTAATTAGACTTTCAGCCCACATGTAAGACACAAATTACTTTAACTTAAATCACTGAAAGAAAGAAAATTTTATAATCGTTTGATCGTTAATCATCTTCATTACATCACCCTATCCTGAAAAATCTATTTCAACAGAAAATTGATTTTGTTATTGGAAAACGAATTAATATAACTATTATTTAACGTACTTACTTACTTTTAGTGAAGCAATATCACTAGTAGATTTTTAAAAAACACGACTACTTGAAAAATTATAAAGCTCGAATTTATCCCCGAAGAATAGTCATGCTTGTTATCAGATTCTTTAACGAAATGGAATTAAATTGGCAGAACGGTCACGAAACTATTATTTACCTTGTATTCTCGTGCTTAAAGCCAAAAGTTTATTTGATATTTTTCTGCTGTAAAATACTTTTAAAAGTAAGAGGAAGATGGAACTCGTGCTTGTTGAGTAAATTTCTCTAAAGGGTCTAGAAATTCAAAATTAAGAGACTGAAATTTCCTTTTAAAACTTAAACCAATTTACAAAATCCTCGATTATAAATATTACGTGTGGTGTTCAGTGACAGTTAATTAATAATTATTTGGAGATCATGAGATGCGGTCTGGTGTGATGGAGGTTTGGAGAAACATTTGTTTTTATCGTGCCAACGTTTCGATCGTTATTGAGATCATCTTCAGGGCCCAGAATATCTCACTGGCACTCTCAACACGAAAAACAGTAATGACACATCTACACGGAAAACAAACTCTTTGAGTCCTGAAGATGATCTCAATAAAGATCGAAACGTTGGCACGATAAAGAAAATGTTTTTCTAAAACCTACGTCACACCAGACCGCATCTCACGATCTCCGAATAATCATTGACTAACGGCCAATAAACACCACGAATACGTAATATATTAGCGTGAAGGGTGGAGCTACCCTAATTTTTTTATCAACCAGCGGAGAATGATTTTGCAAATCAAATGCTTTAGTGAAATCTAGATCCCCAGATTGACAGTGTTTAAAGCAAAATGTAACATTTGTATACGTTTATCCACGTGGCATACCAAAATGTTCCAAATTAATTTGATGTCTCATTTCTATCTTAATCCAAATCTTGACGTACTTTAAATGGATTTATTATCCCTAACAGCAGATAATTCACGCTAAACTACTTTTAAAAATTACAATGCAAAAAATTATACAAATACGTGTAAGATGTGAAAAACTGAATTTTTACAATGACAGAAAATTTAGACTCAATCAAAGTATTTCTACTCGCTCAAAGTGTTTGTTTTCTGTGTAGATGTGTCATTATTGGGTGTCGTGTTGAGACTGCCAGTGAGATATTGATGTTTTATGTTTACTTACGTTGAATTTTGAAGGGGTGGGGAAGGAAGTAGGGATAGAAAAACAAATTTATATGAGGAGTCGGCTTCTTTGAGGTGAAAGGAGTCGACAATTGGGAGAAATGGGTAATGGTTCGGCCTGATTATCCTTTCAGGATTATACAGACTGAGATAATTAGGGAAAGGAAAGACAAATTGTTGAAGAATTAGACTATGTAGAAATGTTTGATGTGTGGAATGTGATAATTGTTTTATATGTTATATTATATGTTTTGTGTGATGTGATGATATTTGTATATTATCGATATTAAATTTGATTAATGATATTAGCGTAGCTGCGACTGAGTCTGTTCAGTAAATGATGCGGTGCTTAACTCTGTGCTTGATGTAAGCCATTTCTAAAAACTTACTTCTATATTTGTTTTGTTCTGTGTGTAATATTTTTGGATTGTTGATCCTACATGTACTTGTATAATTTAAACAATGTTTATAAATCTCAGGCACTGAAGATGATCTTAATAAAGATCGAAACGTTGTCACGATAAAGAAAATGTTTTTCTAAAACCTACGTCACACCAGTCGCATCTCAATTGTGTTGGTGTTCAAAATGGTGGGTAGGCAGTGCTGTAGGATTTTTTTTTTGGGTTTTTTGCAATCATAGATAAGTTAATTTACACTCTTATTCCTATATTGGGATGTAATATCGATGTAAGTTGCCGGACAATTTAAACAATTGATTTTGTATATTACATCAGATATATTTGTTACGGGTGTGAGATATTTAATTTGGGAAAAAATGTGTGAATTGATTTATAGTTTTTATCTTCCTATACTGACTTCCTTCCCCACCCCTTCCAAATCCAACGTATATAAACATAATCAACAATATCTCACTGGCACTCTCAACACACAATATTGACACATCTACACAGAAAACAAACACTTTGAGTGAGTACAAATACTTTGATTGAATGTGAAATTTTCTAGCATTGCATAAATTCATTCTTGTTTTAAATCTAGAATTTTCTAGTATTGTATAAATTCATTTTTTTTAATCTAAAATTTTCCAGCATTGTATAAATTCATATTTTTTTAATCTAAAATTTTCTAGCATCATATAAATTCATTTTTTCATATCCTACATGTAATTGTATAATTTAAACAATATTCAAAAATCTCAGGCCCTGAAGATGATCTCAATAAAGACAGAAACGTTGGCACGATAAAGAAAATGTTTTTGTAAAACCTACGTCACACCAGAGCGCATCTCACGATCTCTAAATAATCATTAACTAACGGTCACTAAACACCACACATTATGTAATGCAATTTTTAATTTCAATTTTAATTTATTTTTATTTTTACTTGAAGAGCCCAATTATTTACAATATGCAAATATACTGGAATTTTATTTTACATTCTTATATTTTATACCAACTACTCAGCTTTTTAATTGCTTTTAAAATAGGCTAATTTGTAATTTAAAAAGGTAATTTTAATTTTAAAAGGGTAATTTGTTTTAAGAAGGGTTAATTTGAAATCGATTCGCTTGGTTAATTTGAATTGGTTAATTAAAAGCGTTAATTTGACGGAAAAAATCTAAACACCAAAACAGAGTATGAATAGTTTTATAGTTTTTGAAGGGTATTTTAAAGTTATCAGAAGAGAGAAATGTGTTTAATTTATATGATAGGCCGTGAATGAATGGCTAGGATATGAATGTAAGTTTGTTTGATTATTTGATTATTTTGATTATTTGATAGAATTGATGAAGTGTTATTGCTAATAGCAGACGGTGTTCGTGTTGAGTTGTAGTTGTTGATTATTCTAGTAAAGTAAAGAGGATCAGGGATGAAGCCAGGCAGGTGAAAGAGCCAACTTGTTTTCCTGCTGTCGAGCTTACGGCTGTATTTAACGCCTTCCTCAGGACTCTATTTAATTACGATCAATGTTTCATTACAGATTACATATATAAAAAAATATAATGATAATTCAACAACTTACTTGAAAAACTATTTAAAAAAACTTTAAAATAAGTCCGGACATGTGGTCCAAATAGAACGGGCCGGATAACTCAACCTAGACCGCCAGGAGAGATAACAACATGTTATTTATCTCACACAACAATGATACCAATGGCTTACGAAAGATCTTAAAGTAATTTTCTTTGGTTACAGAGATTTATCAACGCTAACAATTTCACATATAACAATTACTATTCATAAATAATAAGAACAAATAAATAAATTACTAATAAATAAATAAATAAACAACGAACAATGACTATTTTAGTTAAGAATAGAACTATAAATATTACTCAAGTTAGAGATATCTGTTCTCAAATTACAAGCTTTATTGTCTGCTTTTATGTAGCGCATTACTTTAATTAACCTCTTCCCTAAGTTACGTTCCTTATCAACAATCTCCACTTTCTCAAAATCAAATTTATGTTTGATTTTGGGATAATGCTGGGAAAGAGCTGTTCCCTGTTTGTCTTTGTCCCTAACTCATATTCATGTTGCCTACATCTGTCCTTGAGTAACTGTTTGGTTTGGCCATAATGTTCACTTTCATAAACCTTGCAAGGCAATTTGTCGACAACATAACTACGTAGTTCAGTAGGTACTGAGGACTCCAATTTTGAAAATACATGGTTTCTAAAATTGTTCTTATATTTGAATGCAAATTTAAAATTCAAATTAGACGTTCTATCCCTAACCAAATTTAACAATTTGAATTTTCTTGAATTTGAATTTTGAATATTTGAAATTTCTTTAACGTAGGTAATTGTTTTATATATACTTAATGTAAGGTCACAATTCCTCTCAGGTCAGTTGTATTGCAGTTAACCATTATAATTCTATCATTTAATAATTTTTTGACCAAAGGTACAGGATATTTATTATTGAATAGAATATTGATCACAGTCTTTTTACAATCAGGGTAGAACTGGGCAGTTTAAACACTCTGTCAATTAAATTATAAGCCACATTAATTTTTAACTTAAACGAATGGAAGGCATTGAAATTGGGAATCCTTTCCGACGATGAAGGTTTCATATACCATTTTGCTGTTATTACATTGTTAATCTACAAACTAACATGTACAGGTAAGTTAGTTCCCCATTTTCTTTTTCTATTGTGAATTTTAAGTTATTTTGATAATCATTAAACACTCTCAGAACAAATTCTATATGGGCTGTTGAAACTACTAAAAATAAATCATCTACATATTTCTTTAGTTGTTGATTATATGAATACAACTATAAACAACACGATAAAGAAAATGTGTGGTGTTTAGTGACCGTTAATTAATGATTATTTGGAGATAGTGAGATGCGGTCTGTTGTGACGTAGGTTTTGGAAAAACATGTTCTATTCTATCTTCAAGTATTATTTTACATTATTTTTTATATAGATTCCAATAAAAAATATAGTAAAAGCTATCACAGTTTATCATTAACGAAAAAATTTCTAAAAACCAAATATTTTTCATGTAAACAGCTGAACAGTACACTTGGTTAGGTATCGAAACACACAAAGAAAAACAGAAAACAGCAGCGAGTAATTTGGAAGAAATACAATAAAAACATCCCTACCAACTATGTTTTAAGGCAATTAACATAAATACATATACATATTAAGTGGGGTTATAATGATAATTTTTTAATAGATTTAGAAAGACAAAATTAAGTAACATTAAATGGAACGAAGTGTTTTATTAGGTTTAATTAATCAATAATTATTAGATATTTATAATTTTTACATCAAAATATAGTATAGGCTAAACCCGTACAACGTCTGTGTCTTGCCGAACTGTTGGCCCGTTGTAGTTATTTTGTAAATATTTTTTTTATTATTGTATTTGTACCTTGCTTAATAGTAATTTTACAAAACTGATTATGTGGCACTTCTTGTGAATAGACTCCGGTTTTTTTGAACATTCAAATTTTCCTTTTTTAATATTTTCATTTTGCCGTTATACTTACTCAAATGAACTATGAGAAGCATGTGTGGTGATTAGTGACCGTTAATCGATAATTATTCAGAAATCGTGAGATGCGGTCTGGTGTGATGTAGGTTTCAGAAAAACATTTTCTTTAATTGTGCCAACGTTTTGATCTTTATTGAGATCATCTTCAGGGCTCAAAGTGTTTGTTTTCTGTGTAATTGTGTCATGTTGAGAGAGTCACATCTCACTGGGACTCTCAATACTACACACAAGAATGACACAATTACGCAGAAAACTAACACGTTGAGCCCTGAAGAAGATCTCAATAAAGATCGAAACGTTGGCACGATAAAGAAAATGTTTTTCTAAACCTACGTCAAACCAGACCGCATCTCACGATCTCCAAATAATTATCAATATTACTTACAGGGATCTGTAAAAAACAAGAGCTGAACGGTTTGCAGTGTAACCGAAATTAACCCTTTAGATGATATTTGCATATGCCGGTCTTCAGCCGTATTCGTTGTAGCATGGGGATCGCAAAAATAGATATGTTCTTCCTTTTCATTTTCATATTTATGAAATACGTTTATTTTAACTTTACATGAATGTTGTGAACAACATTGCATGTTAATTGGTGTTAATGTCGTTATATCTTTAAATATACAAAATGTACGAATCACGATATCATTTGACCCAATCTGTGTCTCCAAACAGCCCATATCGCTTAATCCGGCTCGACTTATCTCAATCCTCTGTTGAGACCGTGTTCTCTAATAGTCCAATCCCTGCTCACGTCTCTTGCTTTAGTCCCTGGATCCACCCAATTAGCTTTTAAATTAGTTGCTCTTTAAGCAGGACGGAAAAACTAACTAAACAACACTTAAATTCAACTGAATTACCTTTATTTTGCATAATCATAAATTGTACAAACGTGTAATCGTATTATAAAATCTGATGATGTAGTTGTATTATGTAAAGAGGCGTATAAGTGGTAGGACAAATATTTATAAAACAAAATTGCTTTAATTTTAATCAAAGCGGCCGTTCAAATTAGCTTTAATCGTTCTGTTTGATTATCCGGTCAGTCTGAGTGTAGGTTTAAAATAAAATTTAGCTTAGCGTCAAATAAAATACCAATTGAACCCATTCTGTGGAATTAAATAACATCCCGTCAATCAGCTCCGCGGTAAATGAACCATTTAAGCGATGGAGTGTATAAATAAATTGAACTTCATTATATCTAAACTGATGGCTTTTAATCTAACAAAGCGGAAAACACGATTTTATTAGTCAGATACCACGAAAATGATTTTTAACTGATCTATGGAAACCTACAGAATTATAACAACTTAAAGAATATCACATTTACCTTTCTTAAACTAAATCAGCCTGAATTAATCGGAATTTAGCATTACAATTAAACTGACCTTAAGATAACCTCGACCCAGACACCCCTCCCCTCGTAATCTTTTCAAAAAGGACCTGATTTCTCAAAAATCACGCAGCCAATCACTACGAAATGATGAAACGCGCCTGACAGACGAACCCAGCGAGGAAATGCGGACTAAATTTCGGCCCGAGAGTACAGCGAATTTCTCGGGGTTTCACTTTCTGTACTAATAAATTAATTTCAATTGTTTCTCAATTACCATATTCATTAGAGCCAATAAATACAATCAAACAACAAATTTCGTTCATTAGTGTACTTGGATATTCATCAGGTCTGGCCCATCCATTCTTGCTAATAAATGCATTTTTTCTAATAAATATTTTACAAAAACAAACAGATAACAGTGACCAGAGACACCCCACCGCCCACAGTTATAAAAAAGACTTGACTTCAAAAAATCACAGACCCAACATTGGAGAAGCCGTACCCAGCAGATATGTATAACAAAATGATCGGTAACAACCAAGTAAAACATATGGTAACATTTACGATAGCGTCACGAGCGGGATTCGAACCCACGACCTTTGGCAAAATACGGCGCTGCTCTACCACTTGAGCCATCGTGACTTCGATCCACTCGGACACCAACTTCCCATCTCAGCCCACTTTTCGAATTTTCCCTCCTTTTTTTCCTCATTTCTCGCCGAGAATCGAATAGAGTACAGGACATTTGAACAATGGCAAAAATGGAGCAGCGGCGTATTGAGGTCGTGGGTTCGAATCCCGCTCGTGACACTAGCTTTTTCATTTCAACCAATACCTTACGTAAAGATTAATTAATTGAAAAAAGTTACTTAGTCAATCTGACCATGAAATTTAATGGATTTACGATAGCGTTTATCTGGCCCGAGAATACTCCATATTCATCGGGTCTGGTCCCTATGTTCTTGCTACTAAATACATTTAATTATTTATTTTATTAATAACCTTATTTTGTCATATTACCTAGAGCGAGTTATATTTTTGTGTTGTGTTTCTGGAGAAAGATGAGCGTGAAAAAAAGATCACGGACAACGGACTCGGCGACATATTAAGTGGAGGAACTATTAGTGAAGTTATACATCGTTAAAATTCTTGAACATGGTTTTAATGATAATGGCCCTGAGAGCGCGCAATATCTTCACGAATAACGAATAGCGGGGGCGTCGGTGGTAGCAACGGTATAGACATTGACACGGCGCTCATCACTGTAAGGTAAAGGTCCCGGGTTCGAATCCAGCGCCCCTGCGTTCCCGGCATACTTACAAATGGGCGGTAAGAAATTGAGGTAATCAGCTTTATTCTTTCATAAAATGACGAATAATATTAGTTTTGAAAGAAAAGTTTTGAAATGTAATATTTATTTTATATTCTAGAACTAGCTCCTTTGGACCGCGGTAGCCGAGTGGTTAGCATGAGAGACTCTCTCGCCGCGGTCGTGAGTTCGATTCCCACCGTCGCCTCTGGCCCTTTTTTCCACAATAACCCCCCCAAAAAATTTGAACACACATATACGAATTGTCACATGGCTAATATGCATAGTTCATAACGAAAAAAAAAAACTACCTCCTTTCTTATTAATTTAATTATTTCTTGAAAGAACAGACTTAAGTTTTATATAAACATGTACAAAAATTAAACCACTTTCAATTAAACATGTTCGACATAGTATAGATTTTATTAAAATTAACATTTAATGCAATCGAACCCGACATACTAACAAATTGGATTTTTTTTTCAAAACAACGGCACCCTGAGGGTTTATATGACCTCTGCTGTTGAGAACCCTCGTAAAAAAAGCTAACGAATAGCCTATATTATATTGTAGATCTGAGAATTTTTGAATGCAAAATTCAAACTTGATATATTTGTTGTAGTTGAAAAAAATTACAGAGCATGTTTTACGAATAGAAAAGCAGATTCTGTATTGTCCTGGAAAAAATTGAATTGGGACTGTTGTTGATTGAAAATAGGACATTTGTTTGTATTAATATTTTTTTGGCCCACATGCCGATGTTAATTTCACTGAGTGTATCTAATTGATAATATTATACTTCATTAATTTAAGTGTCGCCTGCATTTCGAAACATGATTTCATTGAAAAAAAAGTTGGTTTTTCGTGTTTCAACCTTTATAAAGAATTTTTATTATATTCAGTATGTGTCAAATTTAAACATATTTTAAACCATGAAGAAACGTGCCAAGTAGACCATTATTTAATTACTTAATCAAAAATATTAGTGATATCTGTCTGGAAATTTATGGAAGAGTAGCTGAAAGTGACATTGGGGGAAAAAAGATGCAAATAAACATGCCTTTCGGAGACGGAGAGGGTATCGTTGTGAGAAGAGAGTTGGTGACCTAAAAAAATGCACGATCCCATGGGCAGCGTTGTATAAAATTGCATAATTTTCATTGTCGTTTGTGTGTGTGTGGAGCATTTTCCAAACGCGGACTTTTTTCATTTCATAATTTCATTTTAAGCTACTGGTTATGATAAAAACAGATGTAACTGAAAATGTTACGTTGGCCTATGATTACATTACCAAATATATAACGAATTGCAAAATATAGATGATTCCCTTAGAATAATTACTACTATTCAATCAACTTATAGGCTTTACCGTTAAATTAACCCTTTTGAATTTTTTAAATTTCAACTTTACTTTTTTGACCTAAAATGTATCTTTTTGTTTTCAAGGGAACCCTTATAAATTTCAAATTAACCTTTTTCAATTTCATATTAACCTTTTCTTTGATGATTTAAAAACTGAGGATGTGTAAAATATAAGCTTGTAAAGTAAAGTTATAAAATTTGAGATTTATTTAAAATATAAAATGGCATCATATAAACTCATGAAACCAAACTCATAAAAAACCTCATGAAAATTAATTACAATTACAATTAAACATTTTATAAATTTAAATATACATTTAAAAGCCTTTCAATTAATTAAGGCAAAAAAGTCGGTGTCACGAGCGGGATTCGAACCCACGATCTTCGGCTACACCGCTCCTCATGATTTCGACAAATTATTGAACAACCGGTCGCTAAATACCACACATTAGTTTATATATTATGAATTAATAATTACAACATACATTTCTGAGTCACTTGTTTCGCTTTTTGGAGGATATGGTTTTTTTTATTATACGTAGATTGGTTGGTTTTTTGTCATGTGTTTTGTTTGAGTGCGTGTAGTTATTAGTGTGGGAGGTGAGGGTCATATGGTCAAGCAGTGTGTGTGACTAAGTTCGATGACGCGATATTCCTAAAAGTATCCCATCGACTCTAATTTAGATTAGTTTATTGACATTGTGTGAAGGTAGATGGAGGATTATCGAGTGACTACTTCCCGCTACCGACTAATCAGAATGAGTGCGATGTATGAATGTATTTATTTGTGCGACTGTGTCATGGAATTTAGTTGGTTTTAGGCCTGATTATAAGTTTGCATGCATTGGCGGCTGAAATGACCTCACTGTCGAGAGCCCTCGTTGGTTGTGAAGCGACAATCTCCTGACACCTGGCTCAAGAAAGGATACTAGCGACCCATTCACACGAAACAGGGTAGGTGAACTCCTGTAACGTTTTGACCCTGCGGTCAGCACATCGGGTCATGACAATCCATCGGGGTGAAAGCCCGAATAAGTAAATAAATTTTAATTTATAAATAATTTATTATTTATTATAATTGTTATATAATCATTATATAATTTATGAATATAATGAAATTATATTTATATAATTTTCTTCGCACCTACTCACCCGAACAACCAAAATAGCAACTAATTTCTTTTATCTTTTATTTGTCAGGTATCTGTCTTTAATTTACTGATGCTACATCTTATAAAGGTATGTTAGCTTCGTATAGGTTAATTATTTTTTCAATTTCATCTTTCCCCAATTTTTTACTAGATTCACAGACATGTTGAAGATAATGTCGACCGGAGCACTCTCACAATACTTAATCTTTTTGTATTCTGCGTGCTGCTCTAGGAGTGGGAGAGAAGAGCGTGTCGACTAGGGAGCAAGCCGAGAGATGTCAGATCTCTGAGTGTCGGCCGCTACTTTTCCATGAGTACACTCAGAGGTGTGTCCACTAGCGAGTACAGCTCTCGAGAGCCTCTTCAGAGTAAATACTCTCAAGTGGACAGGCACCTCAAGACTGCGGGCGAATGCCGCAGGAGAAAGGATAATGCGCACAAGTCACAACTCAAGAATGGGATATCTTCACACGCTTCCGGTCACTAAACACCACCAAAAAATCATTAAAAACGTACCAATTATCTAGGCACAGCAAAACCTTGGACGGCCACCGCTTCCACGTGACAAGTTTAACAGTTGTACCAAAAAACCTAGGAAAGAGTATTCACCGCGAAAATGAAACACAACCGTAGCCTATCCTCTCTGTTTGCAGTCTCAGTAACGCGTCCCATACTGATATTTCAAACCATCTTCTAAGTTTTTTTAATGCATTAAAGAAAAAATTTTGAAATTAAAAAGGGTTAATTTGATGGAAATAAAGCTATATTTTCTAACCTTACGAGTGATGCCAAAATAAAACTAGATTTCGCTTCCATTCTCAAAATAAAACCATTTATACATGTGGAATGTGATTTGCACTCAGGAGAAAACATCAAATCCTACCATAATTTAAGTTAACTGATATTTGGCCTTCCGCCAGGCCAAAGGGTCGATCAGTTCCCAATAAAGGAAATCGTAAAGGAAGTGTCTAAGTCTGGTATAAGTAAACTGGCCAATATTCTGATGTAAGTAATTCCATGCCATTTCCTTGTTGTCTCTATATCTGAATATATTGTTCACAAGATTTATGTTAAAAAAAACTTAATATTTCAATGAAAACAATACCGATAAATAAATGTAAGAAATTTTTTTTTTCAGACTAAGACATATATATTGTATACACGAACTATTCGTCAATTTTAACGCAAATAGTAAATAGTTTTAATTTAATATATACATTCGTCTGTTAAATATTTTGTCTAAAATTTTATGAGCATAGTCAAAGAGCAAATAATTGGCAATTAAGACTATTAACTCCAGGCAGAGAAACTTTCTTAAACGCCCCGTGGTTACACCTCTCCTTTACTGCACTTTATAAAAATTTAAGAAATAAACATGACACAGTACTAAGTGTAAAATCAAGTTTGAAGCCCTAAAAAACGCTGCAGCATTACAAGCAGTACGACCAATTGGTTTAAAACTATTAGTTGCGACGATATTGTACTCTGAGGGCCCGTTGCACATGGTTTAAACTCAATTCAGTATGAACCAAGTTCAACTCAAAAAGAGCCGTTTTCAATTTGTCTTAAACCGAGTTCAAACGATGATCCTGGTTCAAATTGGAACAACGTCCATTTCATAATAATATAACCTGTATGTCGTTAAAGGCATGATTCAATTTTTGATTTTGTTCACGCGTTTCAATAAAAATTTATTAAATTTTGATTTGGAAACCATTGTTCTTTCTTATACATGGTTCTAGTTGTCTTAATTTTGTTTTTCTAATCAGGAATAGTAAGTCTGACAATTTGTATTATTTTATTTTTTTGCACTAGAACTCTATACATTTTATTACGCATATGTATGTATACTTATTATGTCGTGTCATTAATAGGCCAAGAAGTTCATAAAATCATAAATTCAATAGATTTCGTGGTCCGATTGACCAAATAACATCTTTCAATAAATTAATCGTTATGTAAGGCATTGGTTGATATAAATAAATCAGTGTCAAGAACGGGATTCGAACCCACGACCCTTGGCTCAATACAACGCTGCTCTACCACAGAGCTAACGTGACTTCGATCCACTCAGACACCAGCTTCCCATCTCAACCCAACCTTTCGAATATATGGGTACATATACAAAAGAACTGTTTTTCGAACCAAACAAGACTGTTTTCACGAATGAGACAATGGTGAATTCTTTAATATATTCAGCAAGTCAACAAAAATTTCGTTAAGTATGTTGGAGGGGGAACAACTAAAACACAAAAATACTAAATAAAAGTCTACGGAAAGTACTACAACAACCAACGTAATTAATGAGTAAATTCTATCTGTTCGCTAGCTGCCAATACAAAATGGCGCCGACGAACACCACCGATCATAGAAGAAAATTGAAATCGAAATTATAAAAAGAAAGGAATTGATTGTTTCGGCACCAACGGAAATATAAATTTCCGATTGAATAAAGGATAAATGGAAGTAAAACAAGAATAATAAAATAGAGGATGGAAATAACTCACTGCGTAGTAAGATCACCAAGTCCTGCAAGTGTCATGATCTTCCTCGAAGATCAGTAGGCGATATGCAACGTTGTTCGGCGATGATTAGACCAGTGCAAGGGCCTAAATCCAGTAGAGGCGATGAAGATGATGGATGATGAATTCCAAGGCGATGGCAATGAGATGATGAAAGAAGTCTTCCGGGGATCATAATGGATAATGGTGCAATGATGATGAGGAAGGATGGCGATGAATGGTGATGCGATAGAAGATGAAATATCCGAACAGAATGGACGGAGATACAGATGTTAAAGGAAAAAGGGCTATGCAAGGTTTGGGATTGAAAGGTTGAAAGGAGATGGATTGAACGCGACGTCCCGAATCGGATGGGGCATTGGAGAATAATCTGTTGAGATCCTCTTGGCGATGAAAGTTTAAGACATGGTGATAAAGGAAAACCTTAAACGGCGGTAAAACACTATGGTGCAATACTCTGGGAGCAAGTGACACGGAGATGTACTCACGTTAGAAGCAAAATTTTGTTGAGAAAAAGGAGGGAAGAGGGTTATGATTGGTGAATTTTCAGTAAACGGGGTTGCCGATCGGGGTGTACATTGTACGTCATAAATCGGTGCACTATCATTAGCTATTATCGTACAAATAGACTATAATCAGTTGTACCAACTACTGGTTGAACTAGGATCAGTTGAACAGTGGTCCCTTACAGGTGAAACGCTCCCCTCTCTGAACTTAGTTCAAATTACGAACGACGTTCCAGTGAACACCTTTCTAACCAACGTGCAACGGGCCTAAGTGCCGAAATAATCAGCTCGTCAGAGGACCGGAATAAGAGGTCATTGGAAGAAGGCCGGAGATGTATGGTGAGCGAGTGAGAATTCCAGTTCGGCGAAGCACTGTATTGTAATTTTAGTTATTAAAAAATTAAGTATAGCTTGACCAGAAGAGCAAGTACCCTTGCTGAAGTTGAATTGGAGTTGCAAATGGACATCATTAAACGACTCAAACTCAAATCGCTACAAAATCGCACCTAGTCCATTCACATATATTTCTATTTTTTCGCAGACAAAATACATAATTTTCTAAATACATATTTAAAAAAATGAATGAATGTTTCTTTATCGGTTAAAGGTATAAAAACCTAAATTATTATAGTCCGCTTTTGGAAGCAAAATTCGTAAAAATGTTAAGTCTAAGTCTAAGAAGTCATCTTTAATTTATTAACCAAAAAGAATTAGATTATACAATGTTACAAAACCTGTTCTAGAGGACAACAGCGTGCCACAGGTAGTCAAATTTAATTTTTGAGATACACATGTCACATTTAAAGATTTACAAATAGACAAAACTTGAATCAAGGATGGCAGCTAGTCAATATCTAAGATGAGCAACGATATTTCAACGTTATTGCCCTTTAGCTGTGGAATTGAAATCATTTGTCTTTCAACTTACACACGACCTAGTTAAATTCTTTCTACCTAATCAATAGTGGCTAGCTTTTTTTTTTAATATTCAACACATATTTTACAAAACGATAAAAAAATTTTAGACGACTATAAATTTCTATAGTGTATTTACACTAATTTATAATTTAATGGGCATAAAAGTCACATTAACATTACTTTTAAACGACTTATACATATTTTAATGTAGAAAAGTATGATTATTTGGAGATCGTGAAGTGCGGTCTGGTATGACGTAGATTTTAGAAAAACATTTTCTTTGTCGTGCCAACGTTGCGTATTATAATAATTCATCTTTAACTTGAAATTATTTTTAAACATGTAATCCAGCCTGAGGGGGATAAATTAATTTGTTTTGAATAGCAATTAAAAGGAAGAAAAAGTACAGAAAACTTCATTTAACTAAATAACTTATTTATTGGAGCTCATGCCCCTTTCAAGACGGCTAAAAGGGAGAAAAGGTTTTCAATCTCAGTTATTCATCGTTAAGGAGAGGAGAACATTTAATTATTGCTTAACTTACTCACTTTACCTAAAAATAAGTAATCAATTATTTAAAATTAAAATTATACTTTAGTTATGATGACCAACAAAAACATATAAAGAAATACGGTGTATTTTGAGCGAACAGGTAGTTATTATATATTTTAATTATCAATCCAGTAAAAAACACTTTGCGAAGAACGTCGAACGAACAATCTATATAATCTTTGGAGGAAACGAGTTTCATCGTATCAATGTTCGATGGTCAATGAAATTAATAATTCCGTTAAATGTTTGGTCAATAATTGTTCATATTTTTCATTTCAATTTTCGTTTGCTCCGTAAACTCAAGCGCGTTGTTCCATACACTTACTACCTAATCGTAAAACCTCATCTGTCCACTAAGTACTTTAAAGAAAGAATCAGAACAGAAACGACCTTACCCAGTAAGCACGTTGTTCAGCAAGGCATCACAGAAGTACCCTTTTTTTCAATACACAGTGCACACATATATAACAATGCCGTTACAATACCGTCACATATGCGAACGTACCGTTAACTTTTCACCAAGCCAAGGCAGCTTTCAGAAAATTCATGACACCTAGTAGAAAAAATGTTCCAAGAAATGGACAATCAGACAAGACGAAACCAAATTTCTTCAACTATTATTCACCCCCTAACGTGTCACATCTCCTTCAAATTTACTACAACTGAGTTCCTCACACAGCAACCAATGTCGTCCGATATTTGGGAGAATAAAACCCTGGATCTTTATTCCAACCCTTTAAACCAACCCCTTCCTGGATCCCTATACTAACATGGGTTGGTTGTCACGGATTTGAACGAAACTTTTTTGGTGGTACCCTCCAAAATATCGGACACGTATTCAACACTTTTTGGGAATAGGCAGGGGTCTCGCCAAAAAAATTGGAAAGTTGAAATTTTTTACTCGTTTTTAATACGATCCAGTTCTACTTACTCAAATCAACTATGCGAATATATTATTTTACAGTATTTTTTTATATAGATTGCAATAAAAATATAGTAAAAGCTATCAAAGTTTATAAATAAAAAATAATTACAAAAAACCGAAAATTTTCAAGTAAACTAGGCCATAATTTTTTTTTTGTAAAACTTATATAAAATGTCGTTTAGGGCGTCTAGAGACCGTGTAAATGTTCGAATTTAAATGTACCGATTTTTTTAAACTAAAAAATTTTTCGGATTTTTAAGAAGTTGTTGTCGGAATAATATATGATTGAAACGGATATAATTCAAAAGCGGTTAAATTTTAACGTCAGAGGAACCATTTGAAAGAAGAGAAACACAACTTTTTATCGACGTATGTACCGTAAGAATATACAGATTTGTGTAAGAAAATATATCAAATAAGAAAATATTTTTGTCAGAAATGCACCTTGTTTTTGGAATGGAAATAATAGTCTGGTTTTAATGTTTTATACAGTTATAAAATGCACATAACAATTTCTCCTGTCTGGAAACCTCAACCCCTTAACCCCCAACCCATTGAGCGCCAGCATTAGCTCGTTTATCTTGGCATGTGTCTTCCGGGTATACCGCTGGCATCAGCGTTAGTTCTGTGATCATTGAAAAAACGGTTTGTGATCACTTTTGTAAAATGTAATAGTAAGCAAGGTACAAATAAAATAATTTAAAAAATAAATAAAACGGGCCAACAGTTCGGCAAGACACAGATGTTGTACGGGTTTAGCCTATTTTATCTCGTTATGTAAAAATTATAAATATCTAATTATTACACCAGTATGCAAATGAAACTTTTTTTGAGCGATGATTTCATCATATCAGATGTTTCTGAATGGTTTTTCAGTGCTGATTCTGAAGATGACTTCAGTTTTTTTTCTACCACGTCAGGATTTTTCACAAATCGAATTCAATATAAAAGCAAATTTTATTACCGGAATCAACGGGAACCCATAATTTAGACTAATTTATTGAGAGATGAAACTCTTTATAAACTTCATATTACTATATAAGAAAACTAAATACATCTGTACAGTCATATATAAAGTAACCAAGTTCATTTCTAGGTTAGTTATTGAATTTTCTTTTCTTGGTTTTCCGTGTTGACCCATCATCCTTCCAGTCTCGCTTCAGCATCCAACAGTAGTCTGCCATCATACTCGAATTCCAGTTTCCCTGGTGTCTCCTTTCCATTTCTCTTATATCCTGGTGGAACTTTTCACCATGCTCCTCGCTGAAGTCACCAAGATTCTCGGGGAAATAGTCTACGTGTGAGTGTAGAAAATGTACTTTCACGCTCATATTGCATCCTAGTTCTTGAAAGCTCAACAGCATATTGCTCGCCGTATTTCTGAAATCTGGATGTTTAAAATTGCCCAAAACGTTTTCAGCGAATGTTTTAAATCCATTCCATGCGAGATTTTCTTTCATTGACATAGTTTTTAAAAACCCTTCATCCGGGAAGAGCTGATTAATTTGAGGGCCAATGAAAATGCCTGCTTTTATTTTTTCGGCAGTGATTGCAGGCAATTTCGAAGCCAGATATTTAAAGCACTCACTCTCTTGAGATAAGGCTGTTACAAACTGTTTTATGAATCCCAGTTTTATGTGTAATGGAGGTAGGAGTATTTTTTGAGGGTCCACAAGGGGGTTATGTTTGATGTTTTTCGTGCCTTGAACAAACTTCGTTCTTCGAGGCCAGTCTTTCACTTTCCAATGTTTCTCTCTGGCTCGACTGTCCCATTCACACAAAAAAAGGTAATTTTGTGTAACCTGCTTGCTGTCCAAGGAACAAGCCAATTACTTTGAAATCCCCGCATATCCTCCACTTATGCTCCTCATATCTTAGGGTCAGCAAAGTCTTCATATTTTCGTAAGTCTCTTTGTGATGTACCGAGTGGGCCACAGGTATGGAGGCATATTGATTTCCATTAAATTCACACGTCGTGGGTTCGAATATTTTTATTGTGTTTATTCCAAATTACTTTTTGCTGTTTTCTATTTTTATTTGTATGTTTCGATACCAAACCAAGTGTACTGTTCAGCTGTTTACATGAAAAATATTTGGTTTTTACAAATTTTTTAGTGATTCATAAACAGTGATAGGTTTTACTATATTTTTTTATTATAAAAATTACTGTAAAATAATACTTCACACATTATTCAGAAATCCTGAGATGCAGTCTGGTGTGATGTAGGTTTCAGAAAAACATTTTCTTTATCGTGCGAACGTTTCGATCTTTATTGAGATCATCTTCAGAACTCAAAATGTTTGTCTCTTGTGTAATTGTGCCATTCTTGCGTGTCGTGTTGAGTGCCCTCTGAGAATTGAGCCCAACATCACACCAAACCGCATCTCACAATTTCTGAATAACTATCGATTAACGGTCACTAATCACCACACATACTTCATTTGAGTAAGTATAACGGCAAAATGAAAATATTAAAAAAGTAAAATTTGAATGTTCAAAAAAATTATTGAATCCGGAGTCTATTCACAAGAAGTGCCACGTAATCACTTTTTAAAATTACTATTAAGCAAGGTACAAATAAAATAATTTAAAAAAAAATATTTACAAATAACGACAACGGGCCAACAGTTCGGCAAGACACAGACGTTGTACGGGTTTAGCCTATACTATATTTTGATGTAAAAATTATAAATATCTAATAATTATTGATTAATTAAACCTAATAAAACACTTCGTTCCATTTAATGTTACTTAATTTTGTCTTTCTAAATCAATTAAAAAATTATCATTAAAACCCCACTTAATATGTGTATGTATTTATGTTAATTGCCTTAAAACATAGTTGGTAGGGATGTTTTTATTGTATTTATTCCAAATTACTCGCTGTTTTTTAGAAATCTTTTGGTTATTGATAAACTTTGATAGCTTTTACTATATTTTTTTATTGGAATCTATATAAAAAATACTGTAAAATAATATATTCACATAGTTAATTTGATTAAGTATAACGGCGGACTAAAAATATTAAGAAAAGAAAATTTCTACTTTCAAAATTTTTTTTTTATGTCATTTGTAAGTATGACGGGTTTGAATGCAGAACCGCTGGATTCGAACACTGGTCCTTCACTCCAACCCCGTAGACCAACATCTTTCATCCCAACCCCTTCCTCGATTTCGCTTCTCAATCCCACCAACAGGTTTGCTTTATGAAAATCCGACAGCTCCCTCAACATCCCAGTCCTCAACTCCTCAACGAAATAATACATTGCCATTCTTGTTTTGAAATTAAAAACAATATAGTACTTTAAAATACACAACTTTTTTTAAACAAGACCCTTTTCACCCGTATCGTCAACTCCATTAGGAAGTAGAAATACATCCCAACCGACTGTTGAGAGATGACATTTGAAACAACAAAGCAAACGTACTAACAATAAAACTGAATTAAAACAATACCAGTATTCAACAGTTAAAGTCATAAAAAATTATGTATGTTCAGAGTTCAATCGTTATTCATTAATTTGTAATGCGCATGAGCTAATGTTGAAATTTTATCTTCCATTCCAATAATCTCGGAATTCAATTTCATTTTCAACTACACTTTTTGATACTCTTTTTAAGAGATGTTGCCAATTCCGTTTGCAAAGAGTACATGTTTGCTCTCAAACCGACAAATGTCGTTATCAATTTTCGTCCAACTCCATCTTTTAATTTGACAAACACGTTCTTATTTTCTGTTTTATAACAAGGGTGGGATGGAGGATAATTCAATGTCGTTATGTTCAATCATTGATAGCATACGTTTATAGAAATCATTAGTCCTAATAAATACACAAATGAATCCATGTTTGTGTACAATAACATCAATTTGTGAGAACCGTAGGAAGCATGGTTCTGTACATGCTGATTTTGAAATCTAAAATTTTCCCCCACATATATTGGTAAATTTTAAACTTTTTCTTTTTCTAGGCATGTGCAGTAATTTTCCTTATATACCGTTTCATCTAAAAAATCCGGGTTTGTAATCAATATTTTTAATAACTTTATTACTAATAACTAACTAGTTTTCGTGGTCCGCTTGACCAATTAATATCTTTCAATTAATTAAGGGTTTCAGTTGAGATAAAAAGGTCAGTGTCACGAGCAGGATTCGAACCCACGACCTTCGGCTAGATACGCCGCTGCTCTACCGCTTGAGCTATCGTGACCTCGATCCACTCGAACACTAAGTTCCCATCACAACCACAACATTTTGAAATTTCCCTCCTTTTTGCCATTTTTCAAATGTCGTGTAATCTATTTGATTCTCGGCGAAAAATGAAATGGCCACAGGGAGCTTTAGTGAAGGTATACTTCATTTTAACTTATAAATTTCACTAGTTTTTGTGGTCCGCTTGACCAATTAATCTTTCAATTAATGGCAAAAAAGAGGGAAAATTCAAAAAGTGAGGTTGAGATGGGAAGTTAGTGTCCGAGTGGATCGAGGTCACAATAGCTCAAGTGGTAGAGCAGCGGCGTATCTAGCCGAAGATCCTGGGTTCGAATCCCGCTCGTGACAATGACTTTTTTATCTCAACTAAAACCCTTAATTAATTGAAAGATTTAATAACTTTTTTATGTCAACCAAAACCTTAATTAAAGATTAATTATTTGAAAAGAATTTTTTTGGTCAAACGGACCACGAAACCTAATGAATATTTTTAAATTATTACAACTTATAAACAATTCTATGTTCATACCGATTCTAACATTCTCCATTTTTTCCGTGTACAGCATTATTTAACTATTTACACTGGTCAGACTTGAAATCATTTGGCGTTTGCAGTCTTAACATGATGTTATACTCAACATAATTTTCGACCATCTTTGTTGTCGAAATATTGGAATAAGATTTATTCTACTCCATGTTCTATAGCTCGTTTCCAGTGTATGTAGTGTTCCACGTAGTTTTTCCGGTTGTGAAAGTGATGAATTACACACATTTGCACATTGCATTCCAACTGAGGCCTGGGAAAGTAAAGTAAAAGGCTGGATCTAATTTATGCGTTCGAAGGCTCAGATTTCTCAAATTTTCAAAAATATCAGTAAGACAACATCAGTTTTTAAGTATGTATTACGATAGTCTCCAATAGTTTGGCAATCAATTGGACCGCATATTTCTGTTGTTTTATTGTGATCTTCATCTGAAATACGTTTTCTTGTCTGTCTACTATTGTATTGTATGATTTATTTATGGGCCGACAAACATCAAGTGGTCATCGCCGGCCCTCTGCGCTTTAAGCGAAAATTCTTGGTTTTTGTGCTTTTTCTTTCGCGCACCTTTGTCACTGACTCTCATATTTTGTCTCCTGTTTGTTTATCTTGCCAACCTCTCGAAGGTGCCTCAAGTTGTCAAATTGTTATTAAGAGAATTAGAAAAACATAAACACATGCGTAGAGGAAACTCCCCGCAATGCTCAAGCGAAGCACCTCCTCTAAAGATTCCTGTTAAATGACAATGTTTCAGTAGTTTTTCGTCATTGGCCGTAAATTGTTTATCGCATAAATAACAAGTTGTAGCATTTTCAAAACATATTTTTTTCAGCTGATGATAAATTCATTGAGAGATTTGTATATTCGTATATAATTTTGCGGTTGCATTTGGTCTTCTTTATAGATAAGGCTTGTGGGAAGGGATTTCTGTATCCGGAAGACTGTTTCAAAAACTCATGGATTCGTCTTTGGTCCATTCGTTAGTATACAAATTTTCAGTTGAAGGACTACAACCTTGTAACGGCTTCAGAATCGATTCCAAATCTCCATAAACTACATATGGTAATTTCAGACATAGGTCTGTTTCCAAATTTTATGAAGGGGTTTTCATGGGGTATGTCCGCTCTGAGAGCTTCGTTATTATCGCAAAAGTACTTACGTTTTTCCATTTTTTCTGCAGCAGAAACCCCGTTACAGCTTTGATAATGTGAACACCAGCTTTTACATACTAAACATTTATTTATATTAAGAAGGAAAAACTATAAGTAAAAAAATTACATTAAGTAATCCAAATTGAAGGCGCCGTAAACAGGTGTTATTCTTCTGCAATACAAACTCAAAGTTTCGAAAGTAATATTTAAATAATTAAGATATATCAAACATTTAATTGTGGTTATTTAATTTGATGGTCTTCAAATATTCATAAAATATTAAACAATGGACCAAACAGTAGTGATTTTACCAACTACCTGAAACACCCCCTTGGCTACTCCCTGCCTTCATCGTACGGTGGGATTTGGCAAAATTAAAAAAGAACGAGACACCCCACTATGTATATAAAGGAATTTTTGATGCCCTGAAAAACGAATATAGAGATGCCAGACCCGTCTTCACAGACGGGTCAAAAACGGCAGAGGGCGTGGGGTGTGCCGTGTACACGGAGGGAGAAACAAAAAAATTGTCCCCCCCTCCCGCCGCGAGCGTGTACACGGCGGAACTAAATGCCATATCCCTCGCACTGAGCATAATAAAAAGTCAGCCTCACAAATCATATGTAGTATATACCGACTCGCTCAGTGCGGTCCAGAAGCTCAGGAGAAGAAGCTCCGTGGACCCATTAGTAAACAAAATAAAACAACAATTAAAAAGGATCGGCACAGTTGGGAAGAAGGTCGTATTGGTGTGGGTTCCCGGCCACATAGGGATAGCCGGGAACGAAGCAGCAGACAGGGCGGCCAAAGAAGCAGCCAGAGGACCCCACGACGCTTCCCAACAAATACGCCCAGCGGATCTCAAGTTATTAATTTCAAATACATTAAAAGAAGAATGGAAAAATCGCTGGGCTCGGCAAAATAGGAATAACCCTGCCAAACTGTGGCAAGTTAAGAAAGACGTCGGTCCCTGGTTCACGGAAAATGGGTCAAAAAGGGAAAAGGTCATACTGACAAGACTACGCATTGGTCATACAAGGATTACACACGGGCACCTTCTAGCAGGAAAGCGACCTCAAAGGTGCCCATTATGCAAAGATAGAGTAACAGTTGAGCACCTTTTCAATTGTAGAAGGCTCGACGTTTATAGGCAATATTTTGGAATATCGTCGGACCTGTGCGTAGTCTTGGGGCACGGCAGCGGGCAAAAATCGCTGTACCGGTACCTCAGGGCTATAGGGATCTTCAAATGTATATAGTTTATGTGTGTTTGTTCTGTGCTTGTGTTGTGTCTGAAGTGTTTGTGTCGTGTTTGTGTGGTGTTTATGTTATTACATTAGGATGAACGTAATTTATTAGCGTGAAAGGAAGGGGTTATTTACCCCGCCCCGAGGAATATCGAGTACTCTGGGGTGAGTGTGTGATGTCTGGGGAGCAAAAGTAAGTTATTAGCGCGAATGGAGTGGGTTCGGCCCCGCCCCGAGGAATATCGAGTACTCTGGGGGAGTGAATGTGACCAGACTTCTATGTTTGTGGCGATATATATGTTATGTATTGTATGTTGTGTATCTATTCTTAAATTGACAACCTGAGGTACTAACAAGAGGCTAGCTTTTTAAAATAACGACGTAATATACAAGTAAAAGCAGAGAGTCAGTAACCAGATCGAGATGCTCAAATGGCTGCAGTTGAATACAAAATACGCGAGAAAGACAGGAAAGAGAAGGAATACATGCGGAGGGCCGGCGATGACCTCAGCTGTTTGTCGGCCCATAAACCTTCCACTTTATATATATATATATATATATATATATATATATATATATATATAGAGTAGTGATTTTCGGATTCGACCGTTTGCAATTGTATCAAGAATAGGTAAAAAATCCTATAAACAATATATTTCAAATCGTCGAGCGTAGTTGGGAAACTTGAAATTGTTGAAATTGTAGACAACAACGTAAATTCATCCTGGCCCACGACAAACTTCCAAGGTGCGGGAGGTTTGGAACACGGTAAACGGGTTAGTTAAGGACAGAAAAGGGAATTCCCTTTCTGCTGAAGTTTGCGATTACAACAATTACGTTAGCTCTGATGTGCCTCAGGCAATTCAAGGTCGCTGGGAAATTATTTAAAATTAACCCTTCCTCTCGCAACACTTACCACGTCTCGTTGTTCATCTCCTGTGTCCACATTTTTTTTTCCAAAATCACCCGTCTAACTTAGTCCAACGGTAGAAACCAAATCGAAATTTTCCGTAGGAGGCGAAATTATGTTATAATTTGTGTTGTGGAACGGTGAACAAGCTAAAATAAAGATGAGACTGGATTCCCCAGTTTGCTCTCCGTATTGTTACGGTCTATGCATATGCGAGCATGGTTCACTGACTCTTACGACCCAAGGGTGAATCAGAAACCCATGTTTGTACAAAAAAAATCGTTACGTTTATATTATAAGCACATGGCAAAGAGCTACCATTTGACAATTTTATCATTGATCATTCAATTAAAATCTATCCAGAAATCTGCAAATATTTTACTACTACTACACAATAAATCTTATATCTCAAAATGTCTCTTTTAATGTCATACAGGGTGTCCTTTAATGATGGCCCGGCCGACTTTCTCTTCAACCAATGACGCGATAAAAAAAAATTGTATAATATTTTTTAGACTAGTGTCGATTGTTTTTGACGAAAATTATCCGGGTTCCTTGGGCCCAGTTCAACGTAAAAATTTCGTGTAGGACCTTATACATCCTGGTACATAATTTCAAAGGATTTTTTACTCTAAAAACAATGGCGCAATCGGATTTTAACTTGTCAAAAAATGACAAAGTTATGGCAAAAACTTTTGAAAAAACGGACATTCGGTTTGCTATTTATTAATTACATTTCATGTTCGAACTGCCTGCCTTGCGTAAAGATGCAAATTTGTTCATTTTAATGGATGGGTTGACAATCATTTTTTTATCCTTTGTCGAAGTTCTTCAACTGAGGTTGCTGGGTTATGATTGGCGTAGACACTGTTTTTTAAATGACACCACAGAAAATAGTCAAGTGGAGTTAAATGGGGTGACCGAGGAGGCAAAGAATTGGATGAGGGACATCCACCAAGCTGGAGAATCATTCTTTGTCGTTGTTGCAGAGGATCATAATATAATAGTGTTGGTAAAATCTCCGTAAAAAATTGAGGAACTGAGCACCATTTAAATTATTTTCGTAGAAACAAGGCCTAATTAATTTATTTCCTAGAAGTCCACACCAAACGTTGATACTGTGAACCACCTGATGATGACAGCAATACCAAATTCTGGGGACTCTACCCATCTTCGAAAATTCCAACGGTTTAATATTCTATTAGAGGTGAACTCGAATTCATTACTCCATAGGATATATGGAAGAACGTTTTCTCCAGCCTCCTAAATCGATATTTGTGCAAGAAACGTTGGTCGCCCGTCATGATCAGAGTCCCGCAGTTCCTGGACAAGATGAGCGCGATGCAGCTTAAAATTGTATATCCGGAGTACATCTCTAAATTTATTTTTTGAAAAACCTAAACCCTGATGTGTCAGCGTGTATAGAGACGTATTTGAAATTTTGAAGTTGACCTGAGCCTGAGTTACCCCGTATAATTGTCCTCCAAAAAAGGTAAAATTTTGAAACTAGACAAAAAAAATATTAAACACGTATTTTTTGTATTTTTGAGAGCGTCATTGGTTCAAGAGCAATCAGCCGCGCCATCTAAACAGGACTTTATTTTTAATTCTTTTTTTTTATTCAAAGCTATGTGGAATAATTTATAATAAATGAAATTCTAAGGTTTAAAGTACATATAAGGACAACTTTAAAATTTACAATGACTTTAAAATCCTTTTTGTGATGAGTCCTTGCAAGATGATAATAGAGATAAAAATCTCGGAGCCGAGCTTTAAAGGATTGTGGTGTCACTGTGTTAACGAAAAAAATTGTTATGGCCTAGCTTACTTGAAAAATATTAATCCTACTACTAATACTGTAAATTTGATTACACCATTCAAAAGAACATTAAAAATCCTATGGGATTCATTTTTTATTTTCTTATTGTTGCCTTAAGCAAACTAAATAACAAATCTTTTAGAATATACGTTTTTATGTATATTTATACAGTTTATTTAGGGCGTCGGTGGCCGCAACGGTTTAGGCGTTGACACGGCGCTCATCACGGTAAGGTGAAGATCCCGGGTTCGAATCCAGCGGCCCTGCATTCGAACCCTACATACTTACAAATGGGCTACACCGGCACCCTGAGGGTTTATATGACCTCTGCTGTTGCGAACCCCCCCAAAAAAAGTTTACGATGTTTATGATTGAAGTTTAAGTGAAGTTTTCTGTAAATACTGACATATATGGCGCTTACAGAAAAGTTGCCTCACCTAATAAGCTGTAAAACGATGTACTTAATTTATAAAGTGCAATTATTGCCAATCTAAAATTAAAGGTTAATTAAACGGTGGTTTATTGTTGTTAGATGGTTCGTTATACTACATATCTATAAGTAACTACCAGTGAACTGTAGTTCTGTAAGTATAGTTATGTATACTGGATGAAAACAGAATTGATTAGTTAAATAAAAACTAATTGTTATTATTGATAAACCATACAGAGAACAAATACGTTATAATTTACATTATAGATCACATACATCAATAGCTCTAAAAACATAATCGTAGAGGAGAGGACGTCGATCGGAAATATCACCAACAGCGAGAATAGGCGGACAAGTTATGATCAATTAAGATCAAACAACCATTTGTCGTTACTGCCAATTTTCCCGAAAACCTTGCTGGATATTGTAGGAATTTATCGAAACCGCCAAGTAGTTTCCGATAGTTGATAGCTTTACTATTTTTTTTTCTACTGAAACAACTTTGTTTTCTTACTTGATAGTAAGTTTAATGAAAATTTGAGGCTACTGCGACCAAAATCAAAATTTAATTTCTATTCTCTTTTTTTCCGTATTTGGAAAGCTAAATCTAACTAAAACCAGATGTAATAAAATTACCATATCTCCACTTTACAGTATTCATCTATTGACTTGAATATTTTTGATGCCATATATGTTTTATGATTTGGAATGATTTATATTATTTATTGCTTTAAACTTATCCGCTGATAGCGAGTTATGTTTGGCATTCAGTGTTCATTATTTTCAGCCTTGTGACTGAAACACACAACTTTATTAAGTGATTTGTTGAAGTCGTGAGAAGCGTTCAATATAATGAGATGGTTAAGAAAAACGCCTTTTTCATTTTTTTGCCGGCGTTTCGACCTTTATTCGGGTCATCTTCAGGGCATAAATTGTGGTGCTTTTCTTCTAGTTTCATACTGATTTTGGGTGAAAGTGTTGTGAACGTTTGAACACAAAACAAATATGACACCGCAGGAGAAGCACCACAATTTATGCGCTGAAGATGACCCGAATAAAGGCCGAAATATCGGCAAAAAAATGAAAAAGGTGTTTTTCTAAATTACCTCGTTCTTGATCGCTCTTCACGACTTCAACATTAATGTTAATTTTATTAGAGTTTGTGGTCCGATTGACCAAATAACTTTTTTCAGTTAATTAATCTTTGTGTAAGGTATTGGTTGAGATAAAAAAAACATTGTCACGAGCGGGATTCGAACCCACGACCTGCGGCTAAATAAGCCGCTGCTCTACCCCTTGAGCTATTGACTTCCATTAATGTTAATGTTATTATGCTTAACCTTATGTACAGATTCTAACCTCGACGAAAATTATGTAATTTTACGGGCCAATCATGAAATAAATTGTTATTTAAATTTTATGAGGACAATTATGTAATAAATTGTTAGATAAATTTAATTGTTTTAAATAAAGTTATTCAGGTGTATTGATAATTTTTCTGCTAAACCGTTAAAAAAAATTTTTTTAGTAAAAACTAATGAATTTTAATTGTAATTAATATAACGACAATAATAAATGTAGTTTGAATACAAATATGCGTGTCGGGTTATTTTGTCTTCGACTGTACTCGATGCTACCCGACGAAAATCTGAACAGTAGGGATCGCAGAGCGTAAAGCAGGGTAGCATCGCATAGCACCGGGCAGATGTACGCGGGGGTAATACAACATTATGGAAAATTGGACTTAGGATTTGCGTCGGGTAGCATCGCATAGCGTTGCATCGGGTATGTTCCCCGCTTAAGGGACGAGTACGACGTTGAAACCCTGGTCCTAACATCCTAGAAGAGTTGGACGCGGTTGTTCTTCTGAAGGGGATAGAATTCCTAAGGATTTTTTTTTTCTCCAAGGAAATGCAAAAGCGTTTAATGGACGAGCAAGAAATATTCGGCATTAAAAGTGTCAAAAAAGCTTTTTTTTTCATGCAAAATATGAACAAACCTCAACTACATTAAAATTGATGGGTGGTGCGTTAATTTTATTCACAAGTGTGTGTGTGTGTGTGTGTGTGTGTGTGTGTGTGTGTGTGTGTGTGTGTGTGTGTGTGTGTGTGTGTGTNCTGTGCCTGTGTCTGTGTCTGTGTGTACGTGCGCGCGCGTATGTCGGGTGAAGAATATGAGTCTAGAATTATTATAGCTAATTAATTGTGTAACTAATTAATAACTCATTGTGTCAAGATTATTTTATTAACTGTATTGAATCATTAGAATGTGGATGTGTAAATGTCGAAGTAAAACACATTCCGTGTCTTCCCTGGAGTTGAGAATTCTCTCCAATGTAAAGCTTATGAAATGCAAAAAAGTAAAGACAGGGGGTAGTAGCTACCACGGGAAAGAAATCCCTACGAACCCCTCTGGGGAGGTTTGCAAATAGCCGGCGCTACACACAGGTTTGTCACTAGTCACTAATCAGTGGTTGACCATAATGTCATAAATATAGTTTTACACTTCTTCTTCATCTGGCGTCACACGGCTTACTGGCCAAAAACCGAAGTATCTGAGGTATTATAATTGATTCAAGTAATAATACTTACAATTTTTCTTACACTTGCGTCAAAACGTCTCCCCAACGACTTCGCATTTGGTTTTAAGTTCAAAAACATAGGGCGATGGGATCATATTAAGTAATGTTTATTTGGAGATCGTAAGATGCGGTCTGGTGTGACGTTTTAGAAAAACTTGGGTTGTGGAAGTCGAAATTGTGTTGGTGTTCAAAATGGTGGGTAGGAAATGTAGGATTTTGTTTGAGTTTTTTGCAATCATAGATATGTTGTTTTATTCTCTTATTCACATATTGGGATGTAATACCGATGTAAGTTGCCGGACAATTTAAACAATTGATTTTGTAAATTACATCAGATTTATTAGTTATTGATGTGAGCTCTTTAATTTGGGAAAAAAGAGTGTGAATTGTTTTATAGTTTTTATCTTCCTATCCCTACTTCCTTCCCCATCCCTTCAAAATCAAACGTATAAGTACATAAAACAGCAATATCTCACTGGCACTCTCGACACGACACACAATATTGACACATATACACAGAAAAGAAACACTTTGAGTGAGTACAAATACATTGATTGAACCTAAAAATTTTTTAGCATTGTATAAATTCATTTTTTTATCTCAAATTTTTAGCATTGTATGAATTCATTTTTTCCCATCCTACATGTATTTGTATAATCTAAACAATGTTCATAAATCTCAGGCCCTGAAGATGATCTCAATAAAGATCGAAACGTTGGCACGATAAAGAAAATGTTTTTCTAAAACCTACGTCACACCAGACCGCATCTCACGATCTCCAAATAATCAGTAACTAACGGTCACTAAACACACACATTATACACTGCAATTTTTAATTTTAATTTTAATTTATTTTTATTTTTACTTGAAGAGCCCAATTATTTACAATATGCAAATATACTGGAATTTTATTTTACATTCTTCTATTTTATACCAAATACTAAACTTTTTAATTGCTTTTAAGAAAGGGTTAATTTGTAATTAAAAAAGTTAATTTTAATTTTAAAAGGGTAATTTGTTGTTAAAAAGAGCTAATTTGAAATCGATTTGCTTGGTTAATTTGAAATTAAAAAGCGTTAATTTGACGGAAAAAATCTATACAGCAAATTGCATGAAATATCTTGTAATGCCCGATCCATGCACCGGACATGCAACGTCCATTTAATGATTCGTCACCTTTCCAGTTATTGAAGTTATCTGTACTTTGTTATCCCACTTTTAATTAAGTGGCCTCATTAAATTGGAAAAACAGCTAACCTGTTTTCTCAAGAGTTGCGAAGTATGATTTTGGCTCAAGCTTTAGTAGGTCTAATGAAATCGGTGTGATAAATAAGTGTTCGACCGAAACATCGATAATTAAGCCTGTTATTAATGAAGTAGACAATGAGAACAAATAGTAGTAGTTGTTTTCAACAGGATGCTTGAAAAATAGTTTTGCCGTTTATTTTGATTCTGGGAGCCGACCTTTGAACTCTCATGGTAGCCTAACACTACATGAACTGTTCTTCCTTGTATTTTAATACAATTATCCTTTCTATCGTCATTCGTCGTTTCATTGAGTTATGTCAGAGTCTCATCGTCAACATAATCCACTTTTCCAGTTTGACACTTCCGGCCGCAGGAATTAATCACTTTCACCATAATCTATATGGTTTTAGTGGTTTTTGACTATAATTTTAACAAATTATAGTATGTATTGTGTAATGTATTGCGACATTGCTGTTGAAATTGTTTCTTTCTGGAAATGAATGGATAATGTATTCAAATGTCAATGAGGTGCTGTTGATTTGAAAATTGGATGCATACTGATCATTGATCGATATATATTACAAAGATTATGATTTATTTATAACTAAATTCACTTATGTATCAGGCGGATTATGAGAATAACTAATACACAATAATAACTTTTTAACAAAGCAAGATAACAATACCGTGTTACTTTAATAATTCAATTTTAAATTAAGTTTGTAACCGTATGAACACATTGCGCAACATCTTTATCAGGGTTTCAAAACAACCAAGGGATTCAAATCAAACAAAAAGTGTAAGAAAATAATCGATTTTATAAAACAGTTCAAATACACAAAAGCCTTCTCTGTTATTCAATTTACTTCAACTCATGTTTGATTAACGGCTCAAAATTCTGTTGAAATGTGGATTCAGTATACAATTCGCCAACAACCAAAAGTTCACCGTCAATGCAAATATCGACGCCGCTCCCCTCGAATTAAAAATATCCAGCCAATCAATCAGGACAGAAAATGAAGTTTTTTGGCAGTAAAGTGTACAAAGTGTACTTCATTATATCTTAACAGTTTGCTTTAATTCAACAGCCAAGAGATTAAAAAAAAAAGGAGAAGTGGATAAACTCTAGCGGCGCTAGGCACAGTAAACTGACGATGAAACAATCATCACCAAGACTGGCAAACCCACTGCTGCAATTGGAGAGGGCTAGTCAGGGCTACTCAGAGGAATCGTAGGACCGGTCACTGGCATCTAAGAAAACATCACACAACATGGGCATATAAAACGAGGATCCATCTGCAGATTCTGCAATGAGGAAGAAGAAACAGCCACTCATATCAACTTCGAATGCAAAGCAACAGCTCAATGGAGATTTAATCTAACATACGAAAAAAATCAGCAAAAAAATGTAGCACGGACAGTCAGTGACCAGATACTTCTAAGAAGAAGGACTGAGCCTACTAGTCGAACTAGGGAACTAGGAATTAGATTAAATGGGTGAAGACATACTGGGTGGACGCTGGAAAAGACGAAAATTCGTCTAAACAGGGAGTGGACTGGAATTCCTTCGACAGCGAGACGTTTGAGGTGGGAGAAGAGCGTTTTGACGCCTAGTATGTCATCAAACACGAAAAGCGATTTTTTAGACGCGGTTTTAGTTGTCTAGCGTTTAGACGCCCAGTATGTCATGAGCCATAGCCAGAAGGCTGCATGCCTGGGGAGCAAAATCCCCGCTTCCTAGTATCTTCATTACCATACCAACAGCCTAGAAAACTTCATTTTAGAAAGGTCGTACAATATGAAAACGGCTTTATTTCATTTTTATTTTTTTTAATGCCCTCGTGAACTTTGCATATTAGCCAAGGAACGTGATATCTTATGCAATACTTCCGGGGGTGGGGGGGTTGAGTTAAAAACAGGGCCAGGACGACGGTGGGAATCGAACCCATGGTCACGGGGAGTACAGCCCAAGAGTCTATCATGCTGGCCACTCGACTACAGCGGTCCCCGAAAACTGCTTTTATCTGATCAAATAAAATAAATTTTTAACCTGTGACAGTTGAACTGTATAAAATTGTAATAAATAGCGAAAGGTACTATAAATTATCCATTTACAATTATTACCTTAACCGCTGGTGCTAGGTTAGATTACTGGGTAGCATATATGCAAGGTAAATGGCTAGGGAACAATAAAATTGTTCAAAGCTGGCTCTCTCATCCATCTACCCGACCATTATCTTCAACGTCCTTATGGTCTTTTCCATCGTCATGGTCTAGCGACGCTTCTTATTGGCCGTTTCTGGCTTTTATTAGAACAATTCTTCCTACCATTGCCGGCCTATGATTTAGTGACTAATTGTAATATTTTCAGTACAAAACGTGCAGCAGTCAGTTTACACACCAGGAAATTTCCAGTAAAATACCACTTAAAAATTGAGACAGTCAACAAATGACCAACATCGACGGTGTCGAGAGGAAACTGAGATAACCGAACAAATCAGCCTTTGCGAGTGTTTGGCAATAGCAAGGAAAAGATTATGGTACCTACTACAGCCATTCCTTTAATTAAGACCTCGATATCATTCCCCTGAGAAAGATTGTGTCTTTGTGAAAGGGAAATCTTCCAGAGAAATCAGTAATACAATAATACACATACACGAAAGTTAAGTGTATAAGGGAAAATCCCAGTTTATAATTATTTAATAATTGTAATTTGGTCTTTACTGATTTTGGTCTGTCTACCCTCCCTGGGTTGATCTGTCAGACGTGCTTCGGCATTTCGCCATCTTAAATGTGTGATTATTGAAAATTCCAGTCTTTTTTACAAGGTCGTTTACAACTACGTTTGTCACCGCGGCGTTATCTTTGTCTGTCGGTATCTCTAGTTCTGGGCCAGGGATACTAGAAAAATCCTTAAAAAATTGAGGTGTAGTCTGGTCGTTTAATGTTATCTTGGTCCGTCCATCGAGTTATGAACTAAATTATACGTTTACAAGACAGCAGACAAAGTAATACCATTCCCACTGAAGATGCTGGAATGGCGAAACGTGTCTGACAGATTAACCAGACGAGAGTAGGCATAGGGGCGTCGGTGGCCGCAACGATTGGAAAACTTGTTTTAGCCTTAACGTTTCCAATTTTGGTACAATAAATTTCTTGTACCGCTGACAGTGAGAGATTTGTTTACTACTTACACTCACAAATCGAAAAATAAGCGACAAACATAATAGTTATAAATTAATTATGTTGGGTGGGGGGGGGGGTTCACTGGGCTTTACAAAAGAATTAAACACTTTCCAAAGGCACAGCTGATTACAAAAACGGTCAGTGTATTTTCCCAGAACAGGTCGGTGGCACTTCATCAAACTAATTATAACTTTGCGAAGTTATATGATTGGTTGTCTAAGCATAGCCTATTAATTTTGTCATGGTTGCCATGAACATTCCGGTGAATACGAAAATCAGCATTTTAAAACTTGTTGAGTTTGTTTTCAGTTCGTTGTTTCTGCTATTCCAAGTAATTGTTGAAATATTTACTTCTTAAGTTTTCATTTTTAATTCCTCGTTCCATTTTTAACTCGCAAAAGTTAATAAAGAAGTACAAAATTAAGGTTTAAACTTTGATAAATAAAGACCTGATTCCCGTGCAATTGCAGCTTTTTATTGCTAACTCCAATTGCAATGAAACGAAAGACAGAAATGCGGATCATGGAAAGGATGTTCTTTCATCTTCGGCTAAATACGACGTTGTGTACCTCAAGTGGTAGAGCAGCGGTGTATTTCGCCGGAAGTCGTGGGTTCGAATCCCGCTCGTGGCACTGACTTTTTCATTTCAACCAAAAACCTTACATAAAAAGATTAATTAATTGAAAAAAATTTCTATGTTCTATCCGCCGATCCACTCTATTCCAACATTTGCGAATTTTTCACTTGTCATTTCTCAAACTTTCTTCGGCGTGGGAAGAAAACAGAAACACTTAATAAATAAAGCTCAAGTTCGTAGGACTGAATTTTCAAAGTCGCGGCTCCAGGACTACCAGGAACCGAAGATCGATGGCCAAATTTTTTGAACCCTCCTCTGGCAAGGGTTTAAACTGTAATTCCGAGGCGGGTCGTCGATGACCGAATTAAAATTGTTTTCAATTTCATTTACTGCTACAAAAAATAAACTATCGATCATAAACTTTGAGACAATAGTTAATTTAATTAGATCAATAACAATTTTACTATGTAAAATGGTAGTTTTTATCTTTATTACACAATTTTGCACGTTTTTGAGGGTTTTTTGCACGTTTTGAAGGTTTTTAATCCAAGAAAATTCTGTCTTTAGCTTTCAATTTGGGATTTAAATGAAATTATCACTGCAAACCTCAAATTGGCTGATGAAGAATAAATGGCTGAGTTGAAATTTAAATTTAGAAAGACAAACAATGAGATCAGACAAATAAGTAGCAAAATCCCATTTATTAAACATGTAGAACATATTATGGATATTTTTTTCATCTATTTCAAAATGACTGTCAGATTCAACTTGGCAATTGTTGCCCAAATTAAGGTGGCTATTTTGAAAATAGGGAGTTTTTGATTCCATTTTATCATCTGCAACTGTCTAATTGTTACACCCAATCAGCAGATGGGATCTATATTTTGCGAATGTTGCATTATTATTATTTTTATATAGAAAGCTTCCTACCTACCCCTATTTTGTTCAGTTGCGTACGGTGTAACTTTGTGGAATAATTCTTCACTCTCGGAGTAAAATTGAATAAGCATCGAAGTGTCTAAAAAGGCACGTTTCGTTTAAAAGGAAGTTGTTTGGGCTTAATCAATTATAGCCAGTCAAGCCTAAAGTTTACAAATTTGCATTTATCTTTTTCGGCCAAAATTCTATCCACTTTTGCACGATAGAAAATCGTACTTATGGGTTAGTGTGATCCTGCTACTCAACGTGATAACGGCTTTAATTGGTTTTATTAGAGAGGAAAAAAAGAAATCGGTTTTTTTATTTACATAACACGGGGCAAAAACACTTATTTAAAAAGTAGTTTGATTGAAAGCAATGTTACATTTTAATATTGAAATATTTAGCCGATCCGTTAACCTGGCACTCGTACATCCATATACACATGGAGAATGTTTAGGTTTTAATGGTGATCACAATCATCTGTTTAACATAGCTAGGGCAAGTATCAAGGCATAGTGGTAATGTTGAATTTCAGGGATCAAACTTTTTTTCACAAAGATTGTGATTTTTCAATTGTCAACATTTTGGGTTTGTAACTAAAGGGATAATAAATGTGGGCACATCTGGAAGCAGCTTTCTTTACTCAGATCTCTAGTCCCTGGATTACTGAAATATCACCTTTTACTATATTAAATAGCAATATACAGTTGGAAGAAGTGATATTCTAGCTTCTTGAAACACGTCTGTCTCTACGCTTCTCAATTTTTATGAGGCTACGTGAGAAAGAAAAAGAGAGAAAGAGAGGCTAAGTGAGAAATAGAAAGAGAGCGAGAGAGGCTGACGTGAGAAAGAGAGAGAGGGATAAAGAGAGAATGGAGAGATAGATAGATAGAGATAGGTGATAGAGAGAAAAAGAGTGAGAGAGAGAAAAAGGGAGAGGGAGTGGGAGAGATAGGTAGGTAGAGAAAGAGAGATTTATTGAAAGAGAAACAGGGAGAGGAAGAGAGAGAGAAACAGGGAGAGGGAGAGACTGAGTGGGAGAGAGAGAGAGAGAGAGACAAGGAGATGGAGAGGGAGTGAGAGAGATGGGTAGGGAGGGAGGGAAAGCGAGATTGAGTGAGAGAGAGAAATCTATCCATCTGTCTATTTCCATTATTCTCTCTCACTCACCTGCACACATTCTCTCACTAACTGAAACTCAAACGCCCAACACCCAATCAACAAAGCATCAATCAATCAAAGCAATAAATCTTTTATTTTCTCTCTTTTTTCTCATTTCTTCATTTTGAAAAATTGCCCGATGTTTAAATTGAGAGAAATTTCTAAAGAAACCGGCAGTAAAAGGGAGAAATGTACATTTTTTAATGACATTAATCAATTCTAAAAAATCTATTTTCAAAAATTTGGAGGGGAGGCGGCGTTTATACGTTTCTTATATCTTCACATTGTTTAGAAATACGAATGAGTTTTAAATTGTTGTTACATTTTTTTTTCCTCACAAACCCTCGTTTATCTTCTCATGTACACTGAGCACGTTCTATCAAAGGCTGGTGACCACGGCCGGAATTAATGGATAAGTTGTTTTTAAAAATTGTAATTCATGTGAGCTGAAGTAGGATTTAGAGGTTAGAATAAAGCGGGGAACACACATACCCGACATACGAGACGCTACCCGACGCCTTGTCTCGTTTTGGTAGGGTGTGCACTTATGCGACGTCAAGCGCACGCCACGTGCAGTCACACAGCGAGTATCGCAAATCAGTATCACAATCGCAACGTCTCGTTTGCTTTTAATGCATTCTTATGAGCAAAACCATGTAATCAATTGTTAGTTAAATTCGTTCTATCAATAAATGATATTCCGGTGTTTTGATCAATTTTCTACCTAACCATCATAATTAAATAATTTTTATAAAAACTCATGAATTTTTGATCTCGTTTAATTTGGTTTACACTAAAATAAGCATGTTGTAATTAATATAACGACAAAATTACATATACATAGTTTAAAATAAACTACAAAAACCATGTAATAAATTATTAGTTAAATTTTATGAACAAAAGCATGTAATAAATTGATAGTTAAATTCATTATATCAAAAAATGGTATTCAGGTGTTTTGATTCATTTTCTACCAAAGCATTAAAATTAATTTTTTTAAATAAAAACTAATCAATTTTTGAACTCGGTTAATTTGGTTTATATTAAAATAAGTATGTTGTAATTAATATAACGACAATAACACATGTAGTTTGAATAAAAATATGAGTGCCCGGTTATTTTGTCTTCGACTGTACTCGATGCTACCGACGAAAATCTGGACAGTGGGGATCGCAGAGCGTAGAGTAGGGTAGCGTTGCGTGGCATCGGGCAGTTGTGCACAGGCCACAGGGTAATACAATCTTAAGGTCTTTGCCCACTAGAACGTATCATACTAGGACCGTAACCGTACCGACAATGCAAATAAATATTCTTTACATCATTTAGTATTAGAAAATGCCCACCGTTCCGTCACCGGCCAACACCGTACCGTGCCGTGCACGTTCAGTCAAAAATCGGCTGCCGAGAATATTTTGCAGGTGTCGGTTCGTTGTGCGCATCCGGCCTACTGTGTTGCTGTCCCATTCCACACAAGTTCTTTGCATTTGACGAAGAGATCTGTGTTTGTGTTCTATTGTATTGTGAGTGTTTGTGTCTTAATAAAAATGGAGGATGAACAACTAATAGAATATGTGTGTAATTACGAGTTTTTATACAATTTACAACATCTAGTGTTTTTTTCCTCTTCCTCGTCCAAAATAATGGCAATCATGGCCAATTCTCGTATAGATAATTTTCTAATAGCCATACTTTATTTAACAAATTCACTTCACAAAAGTTCACCAAGGACGCGTTTTTAAAAAAGAAATGTACGACAGCGACTGAAGCAGGACGGCTACTTAAGGCTCAAACACACAGAACGCGTTACTACGCGACGCTACTGGAACGCCCCGTAACGCGGCGTTCGGCGATGTTGGCTATTTCACACACGCAGCGTTATCTGGGCTGACGATCCAGTACTGTGGTTGAGTTTGTACAGCAATCATGAGTAGTTCTGAGGAGGAGGAAGCTTTGGTTCTTCTTGCTTTAATTGAGAGTGATAAGAAGAGGCGAGACTGAGTTCACCCAGTAAATAGAAGGAGGGAAGACCTGGGTGAATACCACCGTCTGTGCAGGGAGCTGCGCTCTCATGAAGATCGCTTTTTTGATTATTTTCGAATGTCAAAACAAAATTTTGAAGAACTGCACGATCTACTGCTACTTTGGTACTTTCTCACTTGTTCAATGAGTTTCTCTGTATCGTCACCCATGTTTTCGAGAAAAAAGAGTCACCAATAACGCAGGTAACGCGCGTTACTTTTGTAATTTTGTACAACCCGAAAAGTTAACGTCGCGTTCCGAAAGGTAGCGCTGAGTGATAACGCCAAGTGTGTGGCCGGGATGATGCAATGCAATACAACTGTATCGCCGTAACGCGACGTTACAGTAATGCCGAACGTCGCGTAGTAACGCGTTCTGTGCGTTTGAGCTTTAAACGTTTTTCCATACGCGTTACAAACGGGTATAGAACGCGGTTCATCCGTTGCAGTGGCCATAGTCGTGACCGGACCGTTTTTGTTGTTTTTTTCGTGCCTGACACGGTCCTAGTATGATTCTAGTGGGCAAAGACCTTATTGAAAATTGGACATTGGATTTGCATTGGGTGGCTTCGGGTCACGTCGAAAAGCGTTGCATCGGGTAAGTGATCCCCGCTTAAGTAATACTTTTAGATTATTATAGAACTGGAAAAATACAAGATTCTCCGGAAATCAACTTAAGACTCTATTCACTCAATTAATAATACCAATGTATTGGTTATTAGAATTTTAAACATAGTTCTCACTATGATTGAATGAGTCAACCAAAAACCAGTTTTATTGAAATATCCCTTGCAGAAAGACCGTCGGTCGTGCGTAAAACGAAGGTAAGTGAATCGTATTACGTTCGATTGGTTGAAAATCCTTAATATTCATAGCAGGAAGGGAAGTGAAAAAATTATCGCTCCTTGGGTTACAACGATGGGGGTTGAGACAATATAACTTCCATCGCTAGTAAATCCGAGACCCTTTCGACGTTAATGCGAATACAATCCGGGCCAGAGAAAACTCCGATTTTGGAGAAAAGAAACCGTTCTCCCGTAGCGCAAAACTTAAGAGAAAATGCTAATTTTGACTAATTTCCCCCTGAAATATCATTTGAACAAAGTGGATATAAGGAATCTTCTTTTTCACTCTTGAAATACAAAAAATCCGTCTGATAAATTTTATTAATTTTTAAGCCATGTTTTCATTTTGTTGACTAATTATAATTGTATTTAAACACACGCAAATGAATTTCGGTTCTTACCCAGTGTTAGCAAAACCGTAAGGTTTTTTTTTATCTTTCAATTTCTGTAAGGAAGACATATTAGTAAAGAACTGTGCGATATATCGTGATGGTGAGCGGGTGTGGTGGATGTGATTTTCCAAGTTTGTTCTAAGAGAATTTGCTGGCGGAAGACGAAGAAAGTACGCTCAGAAAGTCCAACAACCGACTTCGTGCTCTAATAACGATAATAACACGGAATGCCATACAAGAAATGAGTGAAGATCTTTTTTCACACGCTATTTGATATATGTTAATATGCAAGTAGAAACGTGAATAAAACTCTCAAACTGTTTTAGCAATAAGATAATTTTAATTGCTCTGTTCATGAGCCTTTTTCGACCTTCTTATTTAAAAGATTGTACGCGTAGATGGTTATGTGAGTACTTAGTTAATAGAAACAGGATAAATCTGTTCTATGAGGAAAACAATCAGCAACAAAATGAACAATAAAATATTTTAAACATTAAAATTCACTAATTTCGTAGTCCGCTTGACCAATTAATGTACTACAATTAATTAAGGATTTTAGTTGAGATAAAAAAGTCAATGGCACGAGCGGGATTCGAACCCACGATCCTCGGCTTGATACGCCGCTGCTCTACCACTTGAGCTGTCGTGACCTCGATCCACTCGGACACCAACTCTCCATCTCAACCCCACCTTTTGAATTTTCCCTCCTTTTTGCCATTTTTCAAATGTCGTGTAATTCGGTTGGATTCTCGACGACAAATGAAATGGCCACGGAGAGCTTTAGTGAAGTATACTTCATTTTTAATCATTAAATTCACTAATTTCGTGGTCCGCTTGACCAATTAATGTACTACAATTAATTAAGGTTTTTAGTTGAGATAAAAAAGTCAATGGCACGAGCGGGATTCGAACCCACGATCCTCGGCTTGATACGCCGCTGCTCTACCACTTGAGCTATCGTGACCTCGATCTACTCGGATACCACTCGTGCCATTGCCTTTTTTATCTCAACTAAAAACCTTAATTAATTTTAAACATTGCAAATATTCCTAGGAATGTGTAGGCATAATCATAAAAAATATTTAATTGATCAGTTCAATTTTTTGTTATGTTTTTGTATTGAGTCCGTGTCGTTTAGCTTTTCTTTCTTTTTAGACGACCTTTAGAATGAAATTATACATTATGTGTTTTGAATGATCGCAATCTACCATCATTTCAACTCCGGAGAAATAATGCGTAAATGAACTAGGTCACAGGGTTGGCTGAGTATAAAAAGTTGATTGAAAAAGAATGACGGAAGAATGAAACGAATGAAATCATTATGTATTTATGCATAAAGGAGGGACTGCCATTTATATAAGTTTTTCCTCTGCGGTAGGGTCATTGGTGAATTGAATGCTTTCTATTTGAAAATTGTTTAGTTATACGTTTTCTGGCCATCAGTGTGTTGTATAAATTTTTCTCTAGTCTCGTGTTGGTAGGTAGTTATCTGAGACATTATCGTTCTATATGAAATTATAGATGCATTGCTTTATGAGCATGGCGTAAAACCGAACCATAAAATAAGGGATGGTTTTTTTGTTTTTTGTTTTATACGGCGAAAAAACAGCAAATAAAAAGTATTTAGTTCTAGGGGGAAAAGAACAATAATGAATTCCGTTAGTTTATTGGTTTCACAAACGTCGGGCATGGCGTGCGAGATAACGTTTTTATCTAATGTGTGCCTCATCTTTTTTTTTTTTGCATTTACATACAACACGAACGAACAGCTAAGTTTCCTACAATCACGCTACTATTTTGGAAAAAACACATCGATGATAATACTGGAATAAAGTTAATTTGTAAAACAAATTCTTAGAGAGGGTATGGGGGTATGGTGAGTTTTAAACGATAACCACCCACATACACAAGCATGCCTTTTTGAGTTGTAACACTTGTCCTGCATATATTGGCTCTCAGTAATTTAAGATAATTTGTTTCCACATAACTGTACACACAATGAATGACTGTAAGGGTATTAACTTTTTTTGTGATATTAACAAATAACATGCAAACCTAACAAAGAGCGTAAATATCCATGTAGTAAGTTTTACTAAGATTATTTTGGACCCAAATGTGCTTTCCTTAAAATACAATATTAATTATTTAATTAAAGGTTTTATTGATTATTAAAAATATTATAATTAAAACATTTAAAAATCGTTGAAACTATAAAATAATTGTATTAGGTTTCGTGGTCCGCTTGACCAAATAAATTCTTTTCAATTAATTAAGGTTTTGGTTGAGATAAAAAAGTCATTGTCACAAGCGGGATTCGAACCCATGACCTTTGGCTAAATACGCCGCTGCTCTACCACTTGAGCTATCGTGACTTCGATCCATTCGGACACTAACTTCCCATCTCAACCACACCTTTTGAATTTTCCCTCCTTTTTGCCATTTTTCAAATGTCGGGTAATCTATTTGATTCTCGGCGACAAATGAAATGGCCACGGAGAGCTTTGTGAAGTACACTTCATTTTGCTTATTACATTTTATTCGGTTTCGTTGTCAAATTCATGCTATCTATAATGTTCTCCCCGTGTTTTGATCAATTTTCTGCCAAATCATTAAAATTAATTTTTTTAAAAATAAAAACTAATTAATTTTTTATCTCGCTTAATTTGGTTTATATTAAAGTAAGTTTGTTGTAATTAATAAAACGACAATAATTCATATAGTTTGAAAAAAAAATATGAGTGTCCTATTCTTTTGTCTTCGACTGTATTCGATGCTACTCGACGAAAATGGTTTAATTTTATGAGCAAAACCATGTAATAAATTGATAGTTAAATTCATTATATCAAAAAATGGTATTCAGGTGTTTTGATTAATTTTCTACCAAACCATTAAAATTAATTTTTTTAAATAAAAACAAATGAATTTTTGAACTCGGTTAATTTGGTATATATTAAAATAAGTATGTTGTAATTAATATAACGACAATAATACATGTAGTTTGAATAAAAATATGAGTGTCCGGTTCTTTTGTCTTCAACTGTACTTGATGCTACCCGACGAGAATCTGGACAGTGGGGATCGCAGAGCATAGAGTAGGGTGGCATAGCATAGCATCGGGCAGATGTGCACAGGGGTAATANAAGATGATCTCAATAAAGATCGAAACGTTGGCACGATAAAGAAAATGTTTTTGTAAACCTACATCACACCAGACCGCATCTCACGATTTCTAAATAAATATCGGTAAACGGTCACTAATCACCACACATTGGCTTAAATATTCACACAATAACACACCACGGAAATTTCATCTCAATGGAGCTGTTGGGATTTTTATTAAGTTTACATAAAAATGCTATCAATAAGAACGTACCGCAGTAGCTGTGCTATATTATTAAAATTCTAGTGCAAACAAATTGTGAACAACGTCTTTCGCAGGGGAGTGCAAATTAATAATCAACAGCAGGATTATCGCATTGATTAATTCACCGAGAGGGAGTGCTGGCTGATATACATATTCATTTAACATTTAATACTAGCATTTGTATTTATTTATTTAAACTTATATATTAGAGAGAATTACAGATTAGCTGAGACTGCTAACTTTGTGCTGCAGGAATAATAGATTGTTTTAATTAAACAATTCTATTCCTTTGCCAGCTCTCGAGATCAAAAGAGAAATCAGAAAATAGATGAAATACTGTCCAGAAAGAAAAGTGGCATTCCTTTTTCAACTTCATTTCAACCTCCCAAAACTCCAGTCGTTGTACTTGTCAATTTGGCATGAGCCTAAAGTTTATTTATTGTTAGTTTGATTAGATTTTACACAATTTAATTTTTTTCAAAAATAAACGAACACTGTACTTCATGATGAATCGTAACTCATAAGAATCTTAGTTTACCTACCATAATTGCCTTATTGTAGAATTAACACGGGCTAGCAGTATCGCATAACAAACATGATTGATATTTTTTACTCCCCTTTTCCAGTAGTTGACTTTTTATATTTTTTGGGTTTCTTTTCAGGAACCAATCGTCAAACTGACTCAACTGAGATTGATGGTTGTATAGTACCAGAAAAGAAATCCGAATAATATAAAAATGGTTGATTTTTCGATCAGTGACACGTTTTTCTTCTTCTTTCTTTGGAGGATCTATTCTCCCTAGAAAGAGCACTTTTCTTCAGCTAATTGGGCACTTTCTTCGGTGCCTGTTTGCTTATGTTTAAAAACTTTTTCAAGGATGGGACGAATGTGTTTTAGAAGTTTTTCACGAAGTTGTTATTACCATACCGGAGGTTTAAGTTTAGCTGAATTTGGTTGTCTTATCAAGACAGTACCGTGGTCCAGAGAATTCGTGAGTAGAAAAGTGGACGATATATCTAACACTTATGATTAGAAGTTTTTTAACACTGTACCGAAAAATTGCAGCTAACTGATGAGGTGATATGTCGTAGGAAGAGAGACAGAGTTGTCGTACATCGGAGGAGAAGTGACAATGTTTATTTGCTGGGAGTGGACTTCGTTCAGTCTGACCCTCCATTTTTAACCATTCATCCAAACGAGAGAGAGAGAGTTCTGAAGATTTTTTTAAAGCCACCAGAATTCTGGGTTGCTGAAAGGATAGTGCCTGCATATATTAATTCTATATCGAGATTGATAGGGTTTCTGCGGTGTATATTCAATAAAGAATGGTCCGAAGATGTTGCCTTGAGGATCACCCAATTTTATTCTTAGTATAACATTTTTTCATTTGGCCGTTATTTTTTATCCACTTTTATTATGCAAATCAATTATAAACTATTCACATCACTGAAGGTTTGCTTGTTTGTAGCGCTAGAAATTACTGACGTTAATCAAATTTGAGTTCTTAGAAGAGTTAATATGTTTAACAATATTTTATTAAAGGGGAATGGTTTCAATTCGAGAAAAGGTCTTTATTACTGTAAATGCTTTACATTATTTATTCCATTAAATTTAATAGTTGGTAACATTCAAATAATTCGATATGCGTCTATGCAATAGTGACCGATTCAATCCTAATTGGCCAAATGAAGGAAACTTAATATTTCATTACAACAGAGATGTAATTAAGATTATAGACTTAAGAATAAAGAGTCAAAAATCTAAGTCTGGCTTTGCTTACTGGTTTATTAATAAATTTTACATTAATTTAAATTGAAATAATTAAAAGTGAGGCATTTTTGAACTCCGAGAATTTAGCATATACCAGAAATGATTTTAATTTTTTTTCAAAACTCGTCATTCCAAAAAAAAACATAATAAACTTTTAAATTCTATAAACTTAAATTCAGTTATTGAGAAGAAAAACTGTTATGGAATCTAAATGAAGACCCGGTCTTCGCCTAATATATTTCAATATGTTAAAAGTGATCAATGGCACCGCATGGTACTTTATCAAAGTCTCGTATTCTCTCTTCTTGGTGCTGGGTCATCTAATTACCTACACGGATTTACGGTGGGCATGTTATGTGGATTTTAATTGATACGTTTCACCCAACCGCCGGAGATTTCCTCTCATACATTACATTACCAACCAATCGATCCATTCCAATAGCATTGCCTAATAGATATTAGTTACTTGGAGTTAATTTAAACTATATAATTAGATATTTTCATGAATGGCGTTAGTTTTGCTTTTAATAATTATGGAAGACTGAATGAAAAGCTTTAGGTGTTGGTTAAAAATAGCTTTTTTTTTCTTAATAAATCGTAACGTTATGAACTCTTGATTAAAAGCAAGTTTTCATGTTTTGCTCATTTATAATACACTGACAGGCAAAAAGTTCCACCCAACTAATTTTTCTCATTTTCTCGATAAAAGAAAATTCTGCCCTTAATTTGCCTCATTGTTTTTACCAATTCACTAGTTTTCGTGGTCCTCTTAACCAATTAATCTTTCATTAATTAATTAATTTAATTAATCTTTCAAATAATTAAGGTTTTTAGTTGAGATAAAAAGGCAGTATCACGAGCGGGATTCGAACCGACGACCTTCGGCTAGATACGCCGCTACTCTACCACTTGAGCCATTGTGACCTCGATCCACTCGGACATCAACTTCCCATCTCAACCCCACCTTTTAAATTTTCCCTCCTTTTTGCCATTTTTCAATTCAAAATTCAGGAGATGGGAAGCTGGTGTCCGAGTCGATCGAAGTCACGACAGCTCAAGTGGTAGAGCAGCGGCGTATCTAGCCGACGATCGTGGGTTCGAATCCCGCTCGTGCCATTGACTTTTTTATCTCAACTAAAAACCTTGATTAATTGTGAGATATTGATTGGTCAAGCAGACCACGAAACTAGTGAATTTATGTTTTAACTGATTTTCTACTTTGTTTGCTTCAGATTAGAATGAAAAAACAGATGAGACTTAGAGAATTTTCAACAATTGATTTAATCAAATGTACACTAGGATTGCTTAGTGGTCATACTGACCACATTAGTTATTTCAATTAATTATTAAGTAACTTCGATCTACTCGGGCACTAACTTCCCATCTCAACCCCACCTTTTGAATCTTCCCTCCTTTTTGCCATTTTTCAAAAGGAAGTTAGTTGTTACTTTAACAATTTTGCGAAACCGGCACCTTAATGTTGTTGAAGCTCCAGAAAGATCGGGGTTCCAAATTTCTGAACGCACTGCTCGATGAAGATTAAATCAGTATGGTCTGATGGCTTTTTGCTCCGTAAGGGGACCAAAATTGACCAGAACACAGAGAGTTGCACAGCTCCCATTTCCTCGAGAATACAGATATTGGTCTTTGTAGATTTACTCAACACTCTTTAGATGGGCGTGAAAGAGTGTGGAGAAGGCGAAATGAAAGATACGAAGCCTGTAACTTTTCCCAGAGCCTACCTTTGCAACGTAGCTCAGTGGTTGTGTGGGCGGGAACTTCAATGGAGAGACGCACAGAGTTAGTTGTTGTTCGTGGAGGGTCATTGACGGCCACTCGCTATGTGGATGAAATTTTGGATGGATGGATCATGCGTTCCCTATACTCGATGAAATGAGCGACAATCCTATTCTAACTTCAGGGTCTTAGCCTGGCCAGCCCGAGAGACTTGAATCCCATCGAACATTTGACGATGACCACAAAAGACGAATAAAAGCACGTCCATCACTTCCTGATATTCACCACTATCTTGAAAGAGCTCTTCGTGAAGAGTGGGCTAACCTCCAGCAAAGAGACTTTTCCAGACTGTCAGAAGAATCAGGAAGAATTAATTAACTTAAGTTTTCTTGATTATTAAATGAGTTTGGTTTCTTCTGTCAAGATTAATTTTTTTTGTAACGGTGTTGGAATGATTTGTATATATTAATCTTTCCAAATAACTGAAATTTTGAAGAAAGAGTTTTTGTAAACTTACCTGGTTATATTTCGTTCGGTTATTATTTTTTAAATGAAAAAAGTTTTCCAAAACGAACTTTATTCCATTAACCAATGGGCCGTTAAAAATGTCCTCAACCTCAATTCGACAAAGTCCTCGACCATACTCATCGGATACACACCATTCCTCAAATCCCTCCCTAATATACTTTCTCTTACTATAAATAACCAGCCCATTCCCTTTCGTACCTCCGTCAAAACCTTGGAATTCCTCGACTAAAACCTCTCCTGTCACTCCTCACGTTTCCCAAATTTCCCGCCGCTGTATAGCCTCCCTCAACCTATTCCGTCGGTTCTGGCTTCTCTTGGGTCTTTCTCCACCCGTAAACTCCTAATATCTTCTCATATCTTTCCCTCCTTCGATTATAGTAGTGTGGCATACGGGGCTCTCTCGGAGGGCAGAGCAGGGTGGAAATTTTTTATTCTTAGTACTTATTGTGTCGATCAATCTTTATTGCTCTCGTTACTTGTTATTTATTTATTGCTTTATAAATTTCTAGTCATGCTAAAAAATGGAATTTGATACTTCATAGGTCTGTACTCTTGCTGAATGTTCCAAAACAAAGAAAAAAAAAAGTTCTAATGTACGCTGATGATATTGTTCTCATCGCCGACAACGCAGCCAGTCTCCGAAGGAATATAAAACTTTTGGAATCCTACTGTCTTCAATGGAATTTATCGGTTAATCTAAAGTAAATCGAAGATCGTGGTATTTAGGAGGGGTGGAAGGCTGACTGCTAAAGATCGATTTTTTTTCGATAACAAAAAAATTGAAATTGTTAAAGAATATAAATATCTCGGTGTAACGCTATCCCCTCGTCTGTCTTTTAATNGTTTATAATGTATGTTAGTAATTAATGTAATTATTAAAAATTAAATTATCAATTGTAATATTTATTTAAGGATCAATTTTTTTTCTTTTGTACTTTTTTCTCTGTGTCGACCAAAAATTTAAGTCAAATGAAAATCGACCTCCGGCAGACGGACCCTCCATGCCGTAATTTTACTTTAAATTATATATTATGTAATGTTTATAACTTTTCTTTTTTGCAATAAAGTATTATTATTATTACATATTATTATTATTATTATCTGCTTAAACTATCATTGGTAGAAATCGCTGAACAGGAGCTGCACTATTTACAATCAAGTCCATCATTTTTCAGCTCCCAGTACCTAACATTACTACCGATGTAAAATATCTCTTAAAGAAAAAACATGTAGAGGAAAATAATGGCTCAATAGAAACTCTGAACAAAATTTGCTATTTTGAAACTTCACTCGGATTCATTTGCACAAAGAAGAAATTAACTCATAGTGAGGCAAAATGTGAAAAATCCATTTTGCTGTACAGCTCCATGTGAATTCATTCAAGTAGAGGTAAAAAACAACTTGAATGGATACCATAATTGAATGGATACCTAGCCATATTCATCTCGGAGGAACTCATTAAAATAAAAACAACCGGAATGACCGAAGAAAGACATCTGAAAGGGATTTACCTACTGCAGGAAGACAACAGCAGCATTATTTATAGAAAAACGGTACTCCAACATGAAACAACGTCTTTTGGCCACCCAACATTTCTCGATACTTTAGCACCGATACACAGGCAGCACATTGAATTCTTTTCACCCTAATGAAGTAAATTTGAAAGACATCGGCAGCGGACCAATATCAAAAATCAGCAAGCGTCCCACCATTTTCATTTTCATGGCTTGGGGAAAGGCCGCCATGACAATAGCCATCGTCAAATCTTTAATATTAACAGTGGCCTACTTGAGGAGGAAAGTCCGCCCAATATCAGGGAATGGAATTGGAGAAATCAACCCTCTATTCTAAATTCCTCCAGGTTAATTTCTACTCTGGGGGTGGAGGTATTACATCGCCATTATGCCCGGAGTCAGCTTAATAAATGCTGATGTAAACTGTCGAGCTAAGCATCAGGTATGAATGAATCAAGAAGGAATGCTCAATTTTTTGAAGAAATACGAAAAACGGAAAAAGCCAAAACCTGAAATTACTTCTTTACCGTCGAGATTCGGACAGGGGTTTACCTTATGCCTGGAGTCAACTTAACAATTGCTGATGTAAATTATCGAGCTAAGCATCAAGACCCCTCTTCTACTTCAGATCCACTCTGGACTCCGAACTAGATACATACTTCAATAGAACTCTTGTATTGAGTGTGTAAAAGTTTGTAAGTTTATATTAAATAAATAAATTGAATTAAATAAATAAATGTTTTTTTTAAACTTAGTTTCTCGCTTCGAAAATATAACTTATATANTATATGTTCGCAAAAGTTCTATAATCCACCATCCCTAACGCAAAAGAGCAGCTATAATAATTTGGTATATAAAACGAAACGTTATTTTATTTACTCATGATTCAGGGGTTTGGATTCAGTTTTATAGTTACCTCCAACAACATTCTCTTTCTTAACGAAATGGTAATTGCAGTTTGTCGAGTTTGAGGCCCTCTAGGCAATCCTGAACTGTACGCCATCACACGAGTAGTGAGCTAATAACCTTTGAATAATTCTGTACAATCTGCAAGCTCTTTCATCACTGCATTAATTTGCACAGCAACGTTTTGAACTGACCTACATTCCCTTCTCTTATGAAATGTTTGCACTTTTTCGTTCACAATTAGGTGCAAGCCAATTTGCAATTTATGTATTATTTTTCCTTCCGTACCTTGGAAAAATCTTCTTTTACAATCGTCGTGAGATATGACATGAGGTGAAATTATTACTATTTTTCAGCTAAAATGGCTTCATGTTTCAACATTCTTTATCCGGGATAAAAACTTAAAAATCGTTGTGATTTTAACGTATTTAGTTTAGGATTTTTCATTTTAATAGATTTTTACTATAAATTAGCGGGGACGTCGGTGGCCGCAACGGTATAGGAGTTGACATGGCGCTCATCACTGTAAGGTAAAGGTCCCGGGTTCGAATCCAGCGGCCCTGCATTCGAACCCGACATACTTACAAATGGGCTTTTTTTCAAAAACACCGGCACCCCGAGGGTTGATATGACCTCTCCTATTGCGAACTCTCGTAAAAAATTAAAATAATAATACTATAAATTAATAGTACTTTTGTATTATTTAACATATGATAAACAAATATGACCAAAAGGTCGGATCAGCAGAGTAGTTCCACGTATCTAAAATACTATCGATGTATGGCCCTCGAAGGATCGCAAAGAGGATTATCACCTGATTTGAAATAAGTCATGCAAGGTTAACCCACGGACAGATTGCACTCGTTTCCCACTCAATTGAAGTTTGCCATTCCCTGATTCCATAGAGAGCGAGTATGAATGCCACTAAAAGTGAGAATTGTGATTGAGCAGGTGTGTCCCCTGTTCCGATTGTTATAAGGAACAGGACTGTTTTATTGTATATAGTACTGATAGATATGTCATTTTGTGTTCCATTTTGGTATATTGAGACTGAACGTATTTATTAGTTGTGGTGTGTATTTGTATCTGGCAAATGGCAAGGTACTGATTACACCATTGAGAGATTGCGTTAAATGTACGAAAGAATAAAAGAAATGAAAGAATGTATTTAAGAATGAGTGAGGGTTTGTCTAGGTTTAAGAACGTCATGCGTTGAGGCTGAAAAGACCTAATTGTCGGTATCCCCTTGATTCTTCGTAAAAGGCCGAGTGTTAAGCCGGGAATACACTTACCGATGCAACGCTATGCAACGCTACCCGACGCTACAAGACGCCTTGTTACGTTTTGGTAGGGTGTGCACATCTATGCGACGTCAAACGCACGTCACGTACAGTCCACAGCGTGTGTCACAAATCAGTATCACAATCGCAACGCCTCTTTTGTTCTTAACGCATTATTTTGAGCAAAACCATGAAATAAATTGTTAGTTAAATTTTATGAGCACAACCATGTAATACATTGTTAGTTAAATTTAATTGTTTTAAATAAAGTTATTCCTGTGTATTGATATACTTTCTGCGCAACCATCATAATTAAATAATTTTTATAAAAACCCATGAATTTTTGATTGCGTTTAATTTGGTTTATATTAAACTAAGAATGTTGTAATTAATATAACGACAAAATTACATATAAATAGTTTGAAATAAACTATAAAAAATAGGAGTGTCCTGTTATGACGCTACTCGACGAAAATGGTGTAATTTTATGAGCAAAACCATGAAATAAATAGTTAGTTAAATTTTACGAGCGAAACCGTGTAATAAATGTTAGTTATATTCATTATATCAAAAAATGGTATCAGGTGTTTTGATTAATTTTCTACCAAATCATTAAAATTAATTTTTTTAAATAAAAACTAATGAATTTTAGATCTAGGTTGGTTTAATTAAATTATGTAATTTAAATTAATAATTAAAGTTTTATTAAAATAAATATGTTGTAATGTATATAACGACAGTAATACATTTAGTTTGAATAAAAATATGAGAGTCCGGTTCTTTTGTCTTCGACTGTATTCGATGCTACCCGACGAAAATCTTGACATTGGGGAAGCGTTGCATGGCATCGGGCAGATGTGCACGGGGCTAATACAATCTTATGGAAAAATGGAATTTGGATTTGTGTTGGGTAGCATCGGTTAGCGTCGCATGGCGTTGCATCTGGTCAGTGTGTTCCCGGCTTAAACCCGGATTTCGAAAACCCGACGTGGATGATTTTCCCGGCCTGTCTGGGGTTTATAAATCACACGAAAGCCGGAATTGCAAGCAGAACTGATCTTAAATAATCAATCTGTAAAAGTGAGAAATGTACACCAATTTAATCCAATCCCTTAGTAAAACACACGGTATTTAAAAATCAAATTAATCCCAAAACAAACAAAAAAGTTATTACATCTAATTATTCCTTAGCAACTGTGACGCAGGATGCGGTTGAAGCCAGGTGCCGGAGAGCAAACAGTTAAATTATTTTTACAAGTAAGTCTAAGTGGAGGCCACAACCTTACCTGTTGGAAGGATCGGTGGAGGGCAATAAATGTTTAAATGTATTCTTTAATTTCATTTACTACAGTTTATATTTTTAAGAAGTCATATTTTGGTTTTGGTTTTATTTGTGTTTGAATAAATGTCTGTTTTCTTTTAAAGTTAGTTTTCATTTGATCACCCTTAATTATTATTTACATATTAATTTTATTTTATTCTCTCCAGCGGTGGCGTAATCTTGATGAGGCTGTTCAAAGATCACGCCGAAAAAGTAAGTCAATCAAGTAAGCGATTATCACACAATAAATAGTTTTAATTAGTAATAACTCTGTTCAATATCAAACAATCGATTTATTTTTGCTTTTCTTATTGAATGATAGATTTAAGAGGCACCATATTTATGATGGTAATTTCAACCGACAAAGACAATGATGGCGTTCGCTACAATTAGAAATGTTACTATAATTTCCGTTGGACGCAGAGACACCTTTGATTGAGAGGCAATTAGATACCTTCAAAGTCGGGTAATTTCCTTTAAAAAGAATTACCTGGTGACAAGTCTACGGTGTAAAAGAGCTCGTTTTCCTTGTTTATGGTAGTGAACTAACAAAACTGCCTGCTTAACTGTCGGAAAAGCGGCTCATTTTAAATGCCAATAAATCTAGAGGCGTGAGCCTTCCCTAAGGGCTAATTATTGTAAATGGTGATTTACAGTTAAAAGGAGTAAAAAAATTTAAAACTGAAGTGGACCAATAATGAACTAGACTTTCACCCCGAATGATTTCACACCGGTGTGGGTCTTTACCCCAAGACAGTGCAACTACCCAGTTATGTGGCTGGGTCGCTAGTATCGCCCTTTAGCCTAGGGAAATGTCGCTACCCAACCAACGGGGTAGACACCAACGGGGACTGTCGACATCTAGGTCATTTCAGCATCCAGCGGACTACTATATCTAACCTAAAACTAACTAACCTATTGTGGAAAAGACAATTCATTTCCTACCATTCATTTTATTAGGGAGTTCCACAATTCAGGAAGGACATCATCAAAAAAATTGAAACTAACTAAATTCCATAAAACCGCCGCATAAATAAATAAGTTCATACATTACCCTCATTGTGATTAGTCGGTGACGTACTCGCTATTCCTTCTTCGACCTAATAGATTAATAATCTAATCTAAATTAGGGTCGGTGGGGTACTTTTATAAATATTACACCATTGGTCCTAAACACATACGCGCACATACAAACACTGCTGGACGGGCGATGGTAACATTATATCAACATGACCTTTCACTCTCACACTAATAAATACACTCACTTAAACAAAATACATAAAACATATCTATGTACAATAAAAAAACAACTCACGTTCTCCAAAATGTGGAACCGGCGGCCCAGGAACTCGCTAACGTGTACGAGAACCATTTTTAAATTCAGCGGCATGCCTCGTAACCGAGGGTAAGCTGCTCTCTCCGCTACCCGATGCTACCCGACGCAAATCCAAACTCCGATTTTGATATAATGAATTTAACTAACAATTTATTATACTCGCTTCGGCTGTACATATACTAAAATTGGAACAATTTATTACACGGTTTTGCTCATAAAATTTAATTAACAATTTATTTCATAGTTTTGCTCGTAAAATTACACCATTTTGTAATGTCGGGTAGCATCAGAACAGGACACTCATATTTTTTGTAGTTTATTTAAAACTAAGTACATGTAATTTTGTCGTTATATTAATTACAACATGTTATTTTAATGTAAACCAAA